>NW_008751872.1:531437-548891 GCF_000715545.1 Opisthorchis viverrini
CAAAAGGTAGATATCCCCTGATCCGGCCAAAGGAGGTTTTGTTCAAAGCGGTTGCTTCTTTAGGGAGAAAGACTCGCACAAGAAAACGCTTTCCTTCGACTCTTGCTGTTTCATTACTGTGTCTGCTTTAGGATGAACACGCCGCATGAGGGAGTGACTAGAAATTAACTCACGAATGGGGCCTACGATGCGTCGATTCTCCAGGCAGGTCACGTATGATGTGGGTGTGCAAAAATACGTGAGTATTCTCCAAACAGATAGTGACTAATTCACCTAGTTGCACCCCATTGGTGCTTAACGGTTAGCTTATTGAAATCAATTACAACTGATCGGACCTCAAGTTCATTGGATAGTCAATGCATTGATTTTCATTGGAGCCAACCATTAATTCATCAGCCTTCAGTTTGTGAAATCAATGAGCTTTCTTCAAATGGGAGCTTTATTCTTGAACGAAAATCCCCTGAACTGCAGTGAAATAATGGTGTCGCGCTGGCCGCAGAGTTTCCATTTCTTTAACATTAGTAAATATTGCGCTATTCAGACTTTGAGGAATGACGCAGCTTTTGGCTGTTGAAGGTGTGGAACTCGTCATTTCGCGCGCACCATCAATATATCGTTTAGTTTCCCAGTTTCGTATACGAAAACTGCAGCCCAGTTTAGTACGTACAAACTTCACACACCTCTAAACTGTCGTTTAGTCTTTTAAACTCTAGTCAGTGTTTTTACTCATCTTGCCTCCCAATGCGTTTCCGTTGGTGGTCTGCTACTCTAGCTGTGTTTCATAGTTTTTCTGAGGGCAATCACTACCTGAGAAAGTGCGATGGTGTTCTCCATCGATTTTCCATCGAATCACCTAGTCAGTTATAGGTGCGTTTTCAATGTTCCATTACTACACGAACACTGGCAGTTTGAGTCTATTGAACAGGTATGCCACACATAGATTAACGGATTACTCAGTGTCACTGAGATACAACACACACGGGAAGATGGTAACCATCATTTTACGCCAACTAAAGAGAACTTACTGGCTAGTAAACTTTTCTGAACACCTGCCTGTTACACACGGGTGCTGCAGTATCACCTTCGCAGCCAGTGCCTTTGAAATTCGCAACAGTTCACGACTGCCATTGTCTGTTGCATGTCAGTGGCGTTCCAGTGTCAGCTGTACGGGTGCATCATCCCGTGGTATTTACTAATGCATCTTCTATGGATTTCTGTTAATGGCCAATCTTTTCGATGTAAATGACGGTTTCAAGAACTACTGCATAAACGTGTTCTATAGCCTAAACTTTGGAATACACCATTACTCCTCCAGTTTTGCAAACTAACGGCAACAGTGTTTTTCTAGCCTGTGCTTTGCTCGTTCGACTTGCTGACTCATGCTTAAGCGTTCAACTAACCATTTATTCAGGAATACGGTTAACCGAGCATCCCTACGAACTCGGCTCTAAATGCCACTGTTCACAACGCCCCCTCCCCGGCATCGACTTGACGCCCGCATTAAATTTCACGTCATTCAGATGCTACAATCTTGGTCAGTTTTTCTGAATTGTCTTCAACTACACATGATGCGTTTTCAGAGCAGCTGCGAGGGAGTAATGTTCAGACGATTTTTTATGTGCTTGTGTATGCTTCTCATTTGCGTACTTGACGATGAAAGTCTCGCTAGAGCCTCTGAATTGCTGGAACCTTTTGAGGATTGTTCTCCGGGTAACCCTGTCGATAAAGTCAGCATAAATCCACAGCTTCGGTATTGAAAAACATGAGGCAACCCAGCCACAAAAGAATCCACTATGACAACGTACAAGGTCATTCAATACCGACGGTCGTGTACATGGCTTTCGACGAACCAGACCGGAGAGTGAAGCATCTATAACATAGCTGTTGTTCTTGGCTTGCGTTTGATCTGGATTAAAAACCCCAAAATGATCGAAAAAGTCGGAGTAACTGACTACTGTTGTTTCGTACCTATAAGTAGTCAAGCACGTTAAATCCCTTTGGAGAGAATGGGTTGTCATCGGCCCATTGACTGCTTTCTCTAGATTGAAATAACCGAACTCGCAATAGCAGTAGCTAAGCAAGTGTGGTTATGAGTGGTAAGTTTGTTCAGTGAACCAGCAACGCGGTCTCTGGGACATTACTGAAACCAAGAGTATTTGTAGCCGTATGCAGGATTAGTTCCATGATCTACGCTGGAATTCACAAGCAAAAAGCGTTCTACCATAACGGCCCCGGCCCCTCTTTCCGGGCACACTCAAACTGTGATTACCCCGGTATGTACTGAGGCGTTATTCGTTGTCTACCCACAACTCCATGTTCAACAAGTATGGTTTCCCCCACCATTGCAACAAACACAACCTTTTAACCCCTCTCATGTGGTAGACGATGAGACTCCCGCGCGCCCCAACTTGGAGTGCCAAGATATTCATAATTATTCCTGTCCCTGTTAGACTGATAAATGTGACTGCGTCAGCAGATGAGAAATAACACCAAAACTCCACCTTCACGTTTCAACTATTGGGTGAAAATGGCTTGTCTACTCTATTTTAATGTTGAATCAGGTTTATTGAGTTTGGTCGAAACTCACAAGTCAGCCGGTTCTGCTCCCAGCCCCACTGGTTTTCGTTCCGTCGGTCGAAGGTCTACTAAGAGAAATTTAGATAAATTAGACTATGATGCATTGAAAAGATGACGAAGTGAGTTTCATTGAGGAATTGAATGGGAACAAATCAGGCAATAATGGTAATGTTTGAATGGTCTGGGTGATCAAACCGATACACAAACTGATTTCGGACCGATCATCATCTAATGAGAAGTTTTTTTTAACAAAGAAGTCCGTGGTTACAAAATTTTGGCCATAGGTGGTCTGTCTGTTGTACTGATTTCTCTTCAGCGGGAGCTAACTGTAAACTTGACGAATGGTTCAGCCCCACAAACCTTTGGATGTGATCCATCGAATACAGCACGAGTGCTCTCAAATCTGCACGATACATCGCTGTCAGTAGATTTAGTTAATCCTCCATCTATGTTCATACGTCTCTTTGTGAGTGAAGCTTACTCTGCGTAATGTGATATGCTGGATTAGGGTCTGGGACGAAGCTGGAAGTTTCAATGCCCACGATGACTCACCTCAAGTGAATTTCAACTTGACGATAGAGCAACTACTCATATTTCGTGTAATCCTTGACTGACCAATCCACATGCCTATGAATTGTTCTACGCATCTAAAGCGTCACCAATTTAGGCGTACCCATTTCCCAAATTTGTTTAAACAGTGCCGAACCACACTTTTCTTTTGATTCAAAAATTTTCGTGTAGAAGACTCGTTTTTAAGAGAGACTTCAGCATTCGTCGAACTAACCGGACTGGCTTTCAAAAACACTGATCTAGTGGAGACTACTGACCCATGCATTTCGCCCTTACATCTGCTAGCTCCTGCCAGCTCCTTTAGTCACGCATAATAGCAGTGCTTTCGCAGGCTATAGACCTGCTTGGAGCCATATATTCTTTGCATTCATTCCTCATTGAGTCGATCATGCCCCTACACTCAAATGTTCGGCTTTAGCTCGCAGATCTAGGGTGGAGTACATGCTCACAATTTTAGTGTCCGGAGGTGCATTTCTTGTGAGTCCTCGATGAGCTGATTCACGTGAATAGTGGAGTGCTACTTTTTGCCTAGCGTCATTCGGAGACGTATATGAATATCAAACCATGTATATTCATCTAGATTGTTTCAAGGACCAGGATGATCTCGACTGGGTACATCTCGCTGACATTCACGGAATATGCTGTTCTTTGAACATGTTGGCTTGCGTAGCTTATTCCAGTTGCTGATGTTATATGTACCTGTAACTCTCACCTAGTCCTTTCCTTTTCGCATCCTTTAGCCGGTTCTGACTGAGGAGCACTCACTAAGGATAGACACATTGACCGTTTCGCTTAGCTGAACTGTTGGTGACGTGTGAATTTTGGGCAACCAGATCCAGGTTTCCCGTTCATCCGGATAATCACTGAACACCCGATTTTACCTCCGTCACGTTTGTTGAACACGCAGTCTATGAGCCGCCATTTTCAAGCATGCTCCAGAAATGTGTTCATTAGCACTCGGTTGATTTCCCTGAGTCGGTCAGTGTGTTGTGTTCAAATGGTTAGACTTAAACTTCATTTAATTAGTAGTGTTTTAGAACTTCCTAGCTACTTTTCACCAAGCTATCTTTGTCAGTCAAAAGATTTCGGCTTTGGTGACCAAGAAACAGAACAGAGTTTTTTTACTCATAAGGTCATTGGCAGCTCTTTGCCAGATCACTACCGGTATCGTCTCTCTTGGAGCTCGTCAGGTAAGCGCAGTCACCAACATAATTTGCAGGTGAGTGTAGAATAAAGCTTAATATAAACGAGATATTTGGCTGAATTATCCGTTATCACCGATTTCATTTATAAACTCTACAAGGACAGGATTTGATGTCCAAGTCGGAAATAAAGTAGAAGGATATGCAGGAACTACGTCTGCCTGATGAGCGCCAAGAAGTATGGAACCGGAAGTGGGCTAATGGTGAGTTTTCCGCAACCTTGTAAATAGTGTGGCGTCGAGAGCATAGCAGTATTTGATTTGTTGACGTGCGTTATGTATCAGTGGCAAACTGTCGTTAACAAGCGCTTTCCAACAATCACCCAAAGGAGCATAAAATAAAAACTCTTCTCGATGCAACATATAGCAAAGACCCGCAAACTGGTATTGGGGGGACGTGGTACAACGAGTTGTCAAGAACCACTGTTTCCCATCCGATTTTTTTTGTTTTTTCCTACCTCTCCAGGCCGTCAACTCCTGCAAAAGCAGTTCAGCCCTTGGAATTACGCAACATGGTTCAGAAGTACAGCAGACCATTGTAAAATGCGAAGAAGTGGCTGTATAATAAAGTTTATGTCTATCGCTCAGAGATTACACTGTCTTCCATCAATGTCGCATTTGTAGTTGTGGGAGTCTCGCTTATCAAATCGTGTTCTGTCGTCAAACTAGATGTAACTTAGTCCAAACGAGTCTTATCGGACAGAAAACTACGATTGTGCAGCCCATTTCGACAACAAATGGCTTTCGATTACTAAGTTCCTGTGGATAATGCGGAAAATGTATAAATATTCGCAGCCATGCTACTACCGGTTCGCCGGTTTCCAGAGTTCATCAAGTAGACATGGTTCGGAGGATTTTGATCAGTTGCTTCCGTTCTTGAGAAGGGGCTTGTGTAACATAGAATAAACTCGTCATTTGCAAAAACTGGCCCATGGTTAAGCGAGACTCAAGAAAACCTGTTTGATGCTGTTCAAAAGAAAATGAAACATACGGACTATCGCGAAATTCACTTGTGGCGATACCCAAGTCATCCAGACTGTTCACTCGTCAACCGTCTCACACTTGTGAACGCTGAAATATGAGACTAGGCTATGGGTTCTCGGCCCATGCACTTGATCACATGCGTGTAAGTACCGTTCTTTTTCAGGCTATTAAATCGGTGAACATGACACCAAGCTCAAACGAGAATGCCACTGGACGTGTTCGTAAAGAAGAGCGCATTGACCGCAGATCTGATTTCGCTTTAAGGAGGTTAGAGGTTTTGCATAGGGGTGCATGTGCTATCGGAATCTCACGCGTCAATGTACCGTTCCTGTCTCTCGTTAATTATCGCCATTTTTCTGGTGCTGGTGGCCAATAGACTTATTTTCAAGTAACGAATGCATGTTGTTTTCATGACAAACTCCATAACAGTTGAAAGCTGTCCTTTCTTTACTCACTTCTCACAATACTGTTTGTGAAGAGAGCAGATGGACTCCATCAATCTGGACCAACTGTTTCCCTGATGACCTGCTCCCATCAGGTGAACTGCTTATCGCCCACCGATCTACGGCTACCGTAAAGACAGTAACTGGAGTTTCTCGCATACTATGTCGTCCACTACGACTTTCCTTCTCTCTTCCTATGCTGACTCACATGCGCCTACTCATTCATTAAGTGAGATGTGGCCTCACTCCACCGCGTCAAGGTATTGCACACTGCAAACGGTGAGAGCGTTCGTTCAGGGAACCTACCAATCTACCTATTGTTCGGCCATCCCAATTCCGTACAATTTTAGTCACGCAAGTGTACAGACCAACTGGTAAACGGGCACAAAATCTGTATACAATTAGTTTGGTTCAGTTTAACAATTTTTCTTGGGAAGTGAACTAACACACAACTACCAACTGGTCAATTGTTGAATACCATATAGAAAGAATGCGTTATTCGTGAGTGAAGGAACAAGGCTACCAACTGCAGTGTTCGTTAATTGTAAAGTGTACAAGTGTCTTTTTCGAAGTCCTTTCACGTTTTTCTAGCTGACTGTTAAAATCGTAGGAAGGTAGATCCTATCGCCGTCCTCTCCCGTGCGAAAATTGTCTCTGCTAGTGCATGCGCAACGGTAGAGCGAGCAACAACCCGCACTCTTCCTGAAACTCGAGCTGACACGCCAATAGGTTCGCAACACAATCTCACACCCAGCTTACGGGGGGGGGTGACAGACAGGGTTCGGTATTCACTCTCCAGACAGCCTCGACTCCGAGGTGTATCGGCAACTAATTCGATCCTGATTGGCTGTTGCTCAGTTCGTCTGCTCAGCACGAGGAAACAAAGTGTGTTCGGATCGGTTAATTTTCTCTTGACGTGGACACCATTATCAGAATACGACTGATGGGGGAGTCAGTCGACTCGATAATCCTGATAGGTGCCAATGTCAGTCACGAATGGTTTATTTTCAAATAAACCGATCATTTATGTGTCGTGAAATATAATCCAGTGAAGTTTTACGCTGGCCCGTGGCACGTGGCATTTTGGTTACTACCTCATTACGATAGCGAGCTTGCTCGAAACCTGATAAATTACGGCGATTTGACACAAACCTCAAACGAGAATCACCATGTCACTGTATTATTCATGCGTCGATTGAAACAGGGCAGAACAATCTTGACTGTGAGCACCTTCTCACCTATACTGATATAAAGTATACGGGATAAGTCACAACAAATTGACACTTAAACGATAGAATAAGTTTCAGTTAGGTAGTATTTTGTCTCCACGTTGGTAACCAAGATACCATTGAGGTAGGATTAGGGCTACTTCAAGCGACTTATGATTCACCAGTACAGCATCGTCGAAGGGTTGTTATCCGAAGCTATTTTTTCGGACACCGATAACTTCAAGAAATTTGATAATGACGTTCATGCTTAGCACTTTAGACGCCTAATCAATCTGTGGATCGGCATTGACCCGCCTCAGAGCCTGAAATTGCTGTTTCGCGGTTGACCCAAAACCAGTCGCCTTTGAGGAAACAAGTTAGTGAACTCCGGAAAACGAGAAGCAAACACAAAAGTGCAGGGATGGGTCAAAACAGATCCCATGCTAGACGAAAACAGATTCAGTGTCTGCGTGATTGCCCAATGGTAGACCACCAGTTAGAAGGGGGATATTTAGTCTTCACTGTTGGTGGGCTCTTCGAATCCAAGTAATTTTGTGATAATTAAGTTTCGTACGTATATCAGTACAATCCGACAAACTAGAAATCCAGAATTCAGCGAAGAGTGGCAACCAGCACGTATGTATTCGAATTGGCGAATATGTACAGCATATGGAATATTAAAACAAGAGAATAATGAATAGAGCAATGAATAGAGCATCAGTCATGTTCATCACAAATTTTCAACCCCATTGAAACGATCATTATTTTCCAAATATTTTAAAGTATTTTAAAGATGAAGATCAGGCTCGTTTCGAAAAAAATGATGGTTTAAAAAACATCGTAGGAAAACTATAATTAGTTTAGAGAGAACAGCGAATCACAAGTGGGATTAACCGTCCGAGAAAAGAGCACCGGAAGAGCCAGCCTCTCATGACAAGACGGTAGGTTTTACAGCCACTAGTCCGTAGGTTGGAGGATTGAATCGCTACAGGGGTTTGTGGAATTCGCATTGCTGATGACTCCCAAAACGAATCAAAAAGCTGTACGGCGCCTCTGGATTTTCCGCTGTAAACTAACTTTACTTAAAGGGTAAAGCCTCAGCTGAATTTATCAATCCTCTCATCCACTCGACAAGCGAAGTGTAAGGTTCATAAGGTTTAGATTATTTTTCCGCCAAAATTACGAACACATCACAATTCATTTATCAAGTTATCATTTTCTTCCGCATTGTTTTTTCTGATGCTCAGCGGAGCGTAATTTTAATTATTAAACCTTCGCAGTCCAACACAAACAGTTTGAGGCCATTAAACTTCTGTAGCCTAATATACACTCATTTGCAAACTAATTTGGTTTTTCGAGAGACTCACCTGGAACCCAGCTGAATCTCTCGTTTGTGATGTTTTCTGGCAACTGAATGTGCTGCACCAGGCTGTCTTATGTTTCAGTCGCTACAGTATTCGAGATATCGCGATACATGTATATCTTTGTAATGTACGACGCATTTTCAGCAACCTTAAGAGTAGTACATTACAAAGATATAATGTAGCCTAAGTTTGTTCACATATCTGGGTATCAGCGTATGATGGCTCCTTCTGCTTCCACACGGCTTCTCTTCATGATGAATCTTAAATTGGGATGAAACGCATTGTGATTCACTTTATCCTGGTCGACCACGTGAGTTTACCTGCAAACTACTGTGATAGACAGGTTTTCAGATTCCTTAATCAAGGCAAAAGGGAATCAGCAAATTACAACACTGGGAACACAAACAAATGGTGAATCTGCAGAGGCGATAATTCACGTTCCTTAACAAGGTGATAATGGCTATTTCTAGGCGGACTCCACTTTCGTTTCACACCAAAAGTGTGAGGTGAAAATCTGTCAATGAACCGATGCTAATTTAATGTTGACTAGGGTCAATGAGTGCTCAAATACCTGTGGTTGAATGGAGTCTCTCTTAGTATCCCGCAATGGTTTTCGTCTGACAAGGTATATGCGGATGCGACTTTGAATCTGAGAAACTGTCCACCTAAAAACGTTGATGGTCGAATTAATCATAACATAACATCTTTCCTGGAGAATAGCAGCCAAGGGTAGGGTTTGATCCTAAGACGCATTATTAAAAAACCAGGGCTGACAGCCCGCACAGGTCTTCCACCATGAAGTGGACTCGTCCAGATAGACTTGTTCTTTCAACGAAGGTTTTTGCTATTCTGTCAGACGTAAGGTGTACGTTAATAGCGCACGCACGGTAACGGCTATTCCTGTCTGTTATTTGGACACAAACGGATAACGCAGCAAAGGTGAAGTAAATTAACAACTAACGAAGCCGATAATAGCCGATACATTTCGTACGCGTCATAAATCTCAACTGAATGTTTGTTGAACCCACGCTTCGTTTTTTATTAATAAAGAATAATTACACCGTTTGTTAGCTCAGACTTTTCGAGAAATTGACCTGTTGGGTAGCTCATCATCACCATCATCATCATCATCATTATCATCATCATCATCACCAAAAATAGCAAAATCAATTTTGGCACTGTTGCTTCACTGCCGTACAACCATATTAAAAGCCCCACAGTGAAAAGTAGAGAAGAAAGCGTGGATGAGGGAGAACCTAGTGCATTCTGAGGTGTCTACACCTCAAACCGCTCAATCTGGAAAGAAACTGGCAGCACGAACGTCACTGACATAGATTAGCCGCCATTTCTCGCAACGGTTGGGTAGCTCAGTGAAGTGCCCAATACATGTTCGGCATGGAACAATCGTAGGTGTCAGTCCTGAGCCCAATAAGGATAACGTCCGAAAAATTGAAATACTTAGTTTGGTTACCGAATACGGGTATACCGTGTAAAATTTTCATCTCTGATCAGTTTACCCGAAAATATGAGGCTTGTGTTCCTTAGGCTGAGGTCATTAAAACATCAGGCCTAAGGTGGTATAGCCCTCATTTCAGGACCAGACCTATGCAGGTGTGGATCTAATTAGAGTAAGTGGCTGGTTAGACAAGTCATATGCTTTTTGGAAAAGGCTGAAAATAATTGAATTACGTGTCAAAACTGATGACGAATTCAACAGTCTTGTGAGGCTAGTTGGTATTCATCTTACAATGTAATTGCAACAATACCCTAACTTCCGTTGCAGCCCAGGTTCTCAGTCCACCTCTTACTTAATGAATTCTAATTAAAAGACACACTATTTGTTGTCGTAAATTTCTTCCAAATAACTTCGAATGCATATGAGACCAACTGAATGCTTGCACTCATTCTCAACATCTGTTTTGATACCTATCACTAAATTGAACCGATGTTTGGTATAGTTCTAATATTTTTAACCCCTCTATCAATTAAGATTCAAAAACTCCATTATCACAGAAAAACTGCGAAAAGGCGAACGGCTTTGGGGATGTTTCTTTTGGAATGTAGGTGGTACATTATCTTTAAGCAACGTTTTTGGATGCTGTCTGGATCATCATATACTCTCATGTGGTTAGAGTATTTGGTATCACCATCTTGCAGCACAAAAGTAAAATTCCGCTTCCTGGATCCAAATCAATTGTACAACAAGGTTTTTCGCATTAAATTTTAGCACGTTTGAGTCTTTTTAAGTGGCCGAAGATTGCTTGACTAAATCTGCCTTAGGTATGCAATGACATAAGGACGCATTGTCAACAATGTTCATGTTCACTTTTTTCTCAGTGACTTAGTCTCCAGATGTGTAGGTGAGGCAATATTAGTTGGCTCCGTGAGCAAGTCCAACTAGGGAGCAGTCTAGCTCTTTACAACTCCTATTTTATCCAGTTAGTTGGCGTGAGATGACAAATACCACGTGTGAGGAAAAGCTAAGTGGGAGTTTAACATACCTACCTAGTTTACTATCCTTTAGTATCATTGACCCGGCCGACTAACTGAAGAGGCATCTGGAAAAAGACTATTAGCTGGAATGACCTACCCACACACCATTTCGAAGTAAATTCCGAATCCACATCACCGTTGTATTGAATCAAAATATATGTATTCTATAGAGGAGAATGTCGGTAGCTCAGGTAGCGTAGATGGTCGTTGGCTCGTTCGCTGAGCTGGGCAATTTGGTTGCAAACGTTTCATCACCAATCGAGGGGACATCATCAGTGCGTAGTTGTACGTAGTGGTGGGTTAGTGGTTGTGCACGTTTGCAATCAAACCGCCCAGCTTAGCGAACAAGCCAACGACCATATACGTATTCTTATTACCTGTGTTTGGCTACTCCGCTCCATTCCCACTCATTCTGACTAGTCAGAATTATGCGCGAAACTATTGCAGTCTACTTAGAGCTAATCAGCAGTGCCTACCTCGTCATGACCAAGTCAGAGGGAAGAGGATATGCACGCGATTAACTTAGTCAACACCAGTGACGATGAGCATCTTCATAGAGTGAGAGCTCAAGAGCAAGAATGTTGGAATGATAGCTTCTTTTGTTTCCTCCTTCAGTAGTGTTGTTGGATGAGTTTAGAATGAGCAACATTCGGAACCTGAGATATTTATGCATCAATTAACAAATTACCCAAAAACACTGGCTATGAAATTCAGGAAACCAAGTTGACTTGGAAAAGTGTACTACCAGGTGTATTGTCCGTTCCATGTTCCTACAAATGAGCACTGTGGCGCAGGTACCGTTGCTTCACCTCACCAGGACACCTATCGACCAGTCCAAGCAAGCTTCTTATTCGGGCCTTTTTGCCTGATGATTGCCGGGTACATCAAGCAGATACTCAAGCTCTGTGCAACGACTATTAAAACCGAAAGCGAGGATTTCTCGGAGACGGCGCTGGCGCCCTGCAGTTTCAGTAATACTGAAAACCTGGAACATCTGATAATTTTTCATTCAAGTCCTCTATTTACTGGCCTGATGATCTGCTGAGTAATTCAGTTCCACGAATAGACAGATCGTTCCTCGAAAGCCACTGATCATTGCCGAAGACCAGTATCAAGCAACGGGCAAGGGACTTAATAAGAATGTTCTGACAAAAATACTGCCCTTTTCAAAAAGACTCATAAAACCAGGCATTTCCCCCTTATTACTACTTGTCGGACAGCTGCACATATGATCGGTCGCAACCCGTTCAAGGCTGTCGGTCACGGTACTGGCTTAAGCAGCTGGTGAGTTTGAATTAGATGCTACTGTTTTTGGTGTGATTCCTGACTTGGAGGTCAACGGTCCAGGCCTGTTCGCCACAGCCAGGTGAGTATCGGATTTAAGTTTACCTGGCAGTGACCCATATGGATAAAGTCATGGTTTGGCTGAGCTCTCTGGAAACCGAATATAGACTTGCTAAAATTCGTCACGAAGCATGGAGCAGCTGCGTCTTAGCCTATATTTCTGTTAAACTGCTGTGCGCAAAAAAGTTTGTATTGTTGTTTTTTCCTGAGAAGTTAAAGACTTTACTGCCAATTCATTCGGACTGGTGGGGCATTAAGCACAGTGGTGAAACAATCAGTCCTCAATGTCACCGCTGGTTGTACCCACATCAAAGATATCATATACCCGTACATCTAACATTCTGTATGTTAGTCGCATTATGAAATCTCTTTGGACTTTAGATTTACCCACTTCCGTGTACTCTCAGTCCCCACATGAATGAAGTTAATGACATCAACAATGATAAAAACCTAGTGGTCAACAACAGAAAAGTATGTTCTGTCTTCTCAGGACATGATGATACAATCTTAATGGTATTTTTCCGAGACCGTGCTTGCATTGCCAGGCTAATGGATGTGCGATTGACGTAAAATGCAAGTGTGGAGGAGTAAGAGAAAGAGGAGAACGGTGGAGTTCTCTCAGACTAATGGCATACCGTCTACAAAGAAGCGGGTATCGTTGATGACCTTTGGACAGAGGAGAGTAAAACATTCTCGTACACACACACACACAGACAACACATGTGCCTAACTCAGAAGCGGAAAAAACAAAAATAAGCCCGATGACAAGTTTCTTACACCAGTGTCCAACGATCAGTATTGATTAATAGCGTCAAGTAGTAATTAAACTGGTCAACGAATTAGTGTGAGCATGTTGGTTACGGGTAAACGTCGAGGTTGGACAACTCAGATGGGCATTTTTCCAAAAGCTTAATTGACACGTGGATACAAGATGATAAAAAATTATTAGCTGAACAATCGCAATCGTTGTCTGACATAGTTCGGCTTACCTAGGAGACTTAGGGAAATTGTAGGTTTCCAACACTAGATCCAACCGGTCGAACTCAGAGTAGTGATGGGTTGGATTTTTGGTACCTTTTGGTACCTGAAAGCAATATTAACTGAATCCAGCTGCGCTATCTAACTGGTCTTATCTTACCAAATGAATTAACAAATCGGTTAGATGCTCCCATTTTAAACTTTGAGTACGACCTACAAGGTTAATGAAAAAACGAGAAGAACGGGTGAATTTATCCGCTGAACGTGGCAGTAGTTTGCCAACTTGCGCGTTGACAGTGCAGGAATGTAATGAGTGCGCTCAGGTGCCATGTGGAATGGAGAGCTGTCCGGGAAATCCCTTCGGAAACCTTTCTCATCGACCCTTCCAACAGTGGATACCTTTCAAAACAAACGTCTGCAGTCGGCCTTCTGCAAGATTGCTTATAACTACAGAGGTGACTCATCTATTTCCTGGAAAGTCCCGATAAGTGATTTAACAACCAATAAAAGGCATCGCAGCAAAAAGCTGGCAGGATTATCTTTGTGCGTCCCTACCTACGAAGAAGCTTGACAGCTGATGAAATCACCACATTGGGGAATGTATGGGCTTTATTTCTCACTGGCATGTTGAAACTGAGCAGATTCTTGGTAAATTCGCCGTGATTTTGGCATTACGTTTGTTCGAATTATCCTTGATGTTTTATATATACCTGCTTTTCTGAGGCCCGCGTGGGGAGTTTGAATATCACTGAATTGTCGTGGGGAACGGAAACGGTCTTAATAGACAGTCTACAACCACACTTGAGTGGGACAGCATATCACTGTCCAGCGGTAAACTAGTAGTCTAGTAGGATGACGAAACAAATACAGCTTCACTGTACAACAACTGCGCACACCTTGGGTCGAATGAATTGTTGGACTGATTGTGAGTATACACAGGAAAGAGAGAAACATAGGTCATCTGTTCTGCCAGTGAAAGGTATCACTAGGTCATCACTGGTAAATTTGGTTTGTTTTTATTATGGTTGATTGTTTTTCACCTCCAACGGTTTAACAGTCGCAAAAAGATTGTTATTGGTAGAGTTTTTCTCAGTTCAGTCACCTACAGAATTACCCAGTGGGTTCAAGCTAATACAGGCCGAACTGAGGCATAAAGTCAAACTCTCTTTTGTTAGTCTCTTCTCCGCCACCAACAGTTAGAAAGTACCTCGCTAAGAATCACTCGGTGTAGTGATAACAAGCTCTCATGATTTTCCTTCGTGGCAGCGACCCAAATTAAGATCTAAGGATGGTCGTTGGTCTATAGGAAAAACCGGATGTGGCCGACAAACAAACAGTCAACTCGGAGAGAAAAGTCATCTCATTTTGCACGTCTGTACTTTCTACTACCTTTGGTCTACGCTATACAACGATCATCAGAGAGTGAGTGTGTAGAGCTCAAACACACGCTCTCGGGTTGACATTGGTAGGGTGGGCGAAAATTGAGGAGTAGGCGTCCAGAGATGTGTGTGTGTCTGCGTGTGGTTTGTGAGAATGCGCGTGCGCGCTTGTCCACGCGTGCGCAATCGGCGTCCGATTGTTCGTCACCCTGGCCAGCAAATAGACGAAATTGAGTAAGCTTTAAATAGACAGGTGGGGCACGAGTGAGGACTTATAGCAACTACTCTGCTACTGTCCATTACCGACTGGTATTTAGAACGCGGTGTATTCCATTCGGTGGTTGGGGATGGCTGAGATGGCGGTAAGTCGCACAGACAGTTAAATTCCCGCGTTTCCGATAACACCGGTGCCTAGTTTATTCCGACATAGATGCATCGTAAGTTTTAGTGACTACTTTACTTTTGTGGCCACCCCAACAACAGGACCTATAATCACGGTTTTTTGTCCAGGAGGGTTATATCACTACTTTCTGTCCGATTTTAATACGTCTACGTGCTCCTTGATTCATTCATTGGGTTTGCCAATATGAGGTCCAAACTTCCAGCGTTCTGTTTTAAATTCTGGTTTGCTCAATTTCAAGGGTCAAAGCACGACCCTCTCCCACTGATTAGACAATCAAAACTGACAAATAGCGAGTATTACTTTGTTATGGGTGACCTCATCTTCTTGGAACAATTTAACGGCAAAGTAGCTTAAATGAATCAAACAAAAATAATCCCTTCTGAGGAAATAATCCCCCCCCCCCGAGAGTGATCACTCCACGAAAGAACAAAGGCAATTTATGCAACTTAACTTAGAAGAATCAATTATACATGTCTAGGTTGACTCAGTTTACACATTTGGCTTTTCCAAGAGTTTTCCAGGAGAAGAACGGAACATCTAAAACAAAGGCATAAATGAATGCCACAGTAACTTGTATACACCACAGGTTTTGCCGAACAACAATAATTAAGTATGAATATTTACTCAAACTTTTTCATAATCAAATGCCCATCCTCTAAAAGTCGCTCACCCGTTTGTGTTTGTAACTGCTGTATGATGTCCGAGTGTTTGAAGCAGCTTCCAAAACCTCACTGTAAAACTGAAAGTAACACTGATTACACTCATTTGCAAACTGGTTTTTCATTTCAAGTGTCTAACCTTGAACCCAGCTGAATCTCTCGTTTAGGCTGTTTTTATGCTTAATTCTATCTTGTAGCGTTCTTCGTCTATAATGGTTGGTTCTCATATTCTCCTGTAATTCATTGGATATATTTTGGCTTTTCGTCACTTACCATAAAATTATATTTGTCGACCATTTATCGGGCACATTGTCTACGAAGAAGTTCATTAACTGCAGCTCGACTGATCAAAATTTTTCACAAGACACCAAGGAGATAATTACTAAACAAAATCAATCTTTAGAAAATGCACTCATTTGCGGACCGATTTGGTTTTGACGAGTGACTCACCTGGAACCCATTTGAATCTCATGCTTATGGTGTTTTTTTAAGTGAAAGATAAGGTGGCCCAGTACAGTATATTTAGTTACTTAAGAACACCATATACGGGAGATTCAGGTGGGTTCTTGGTGAGTCTCCCATCAAAAATGTTGCTGTGCGTGTGAGTGCATTTCACTAATTTCGTGCAATTCGGGGTCAGGTAGAACATAAAGTTGACAGAAACTCGTGGATGGCGCCTACCTGGTGAGCCATGAGCGGGACGAAATCGATCGTGGGCTGTATTACGTCTAAAACTAAAGCGGTTTGATTCAGGCTTTGACATCTCCGGGTTACATTCTGCCGTATCCGTCTTGACAGGCAAAGTACGTTGCAGAAACATAGTTTCCAGTGGTTTATTAGGTTTTTTGAACAGTAAAACGGTAATTCTGTGGGCGTTCTCAATACACTGTCCAGGTTGAATCAGGTCTCTGTGCTTACTGCCACAAGGGCTTTCTGAAAGATACGACACCGGATTAGTTTCTCTGTAGTTGTTATCTGCACATTGCTCATGCTTTGGGTTCAAAATTTACGTAAAACTTGTTGTTACCTTAGCGTGAAGTGGGGCCAGCCGGATGACATCGCTGAATGGTTGCATGTATGCGTTATTTGTCAAGCTAGGTGCACTTGAATTTCAATACCTTATCTATACAGGCAATAAAATAAAGTGTATGACAAAAGGCGCCGATTACATGTTCTTCTATACACACAATATCGTGCTTAATTTTACTCTTACACACCGTCAAAGTGTATGATCGGGTCAGTGTACTATGCATACTGGTAAAAATTACACTACTCTAAGGTCCCTTGTCGTTCTAGTATTCCTCCCAATATCCATCCATCTATACGCAACAACCCACCACTGAGGCTAGCGGATTTACCTGCGACGAAATCGCTTGGGCGCAAACATCAACGATTCATCTATATCTGGCTTTTTTCACATCGGTGAGATGACGATTGTATGCATCGCGTCACGCCATTCCCACAACTTTGTGAAATGTTTATGTATATTGTGCACTTCCAGTTCTGTCGACGGGCTTACTGACCTCCAGTGTGTACGCTTCACAGACTGATCAGCTAAAGTGAAGTTCGCGGCCAGTCTGGTGTGGGCTTACGGAGGCAGATTTCCCTGTCTATCATATGACTGGACAAGCATCTTCGCCTATCAAGCAAGTGTGTATGACCATGACTCACGATTCATTTGCAAGAGAAAAAGTTGACGCGATCTACCTTAGTGGTCCACCAATTGCAGTTATTCGCTAGATTTTGTTCATCTCAGCCCACAGAGCACTCCTCAAAGGATACCCGCAAACCCCAAAGCAACCCTGCAATCCGCATGCGGGTTATATATATATATATATATATATATATATA
>NW_008751872.1:548971-551703 GCF_000715545.1 Opisthorchis viverrini
CTCTTCTCTTTTTCGGGTTAAATTCGGAGCATTTGGCCATCTCTATACCTTTTTCATCATTCTTCGTATGAAGAAAATGATATGTTTTGGATTGGATGTCAGCATGTTGTCCGCAGATGGGCCGTAGACAACGAAGAAGTTCACATTTCTTCGTAAGAAAAACTGGGTCGCCTAATCTCCTAGCTACGAAGTCGGTTTAACGTATATGCCTGAGGGTTTTAAGTTGCAAACTCAGCGCCGGACTGGGAAACACACAAACTTTGGATGTGAAAGGGTCATAAAAGGAAAGGGCATGTGCAGCGAATTTTCAGGTGGCCGGATTCGAATGCTTCATGGGTATATCGAAACGATGCGTTGACAATCTGAGAATTGACTTTGGGAAGGTTATTCATCAATATAGGACTTCTATAAATGATGGATACAGTTGTGATCCAACATCTCGACTGTATCACTGTGTAACCCATAAACGGTCTGCGTAAAATTTGGAACTGCTGTAACTATCCTTGAGTAAATCTTATGAGCTGCCAGCTGACTTAATTACGTAACCCCTTTTGGTGCTCTCAAGCCGATACCAACTTTCACTAATTGGCTTCGGTGGTTGTGAAGTCAAATGGCTTGTCTTCTAACGGCACCCTAACCGGTCCTGTTTACGCAGGGTATTTTTTAGAAGACCAATAAAGGTAACTGATTGCTTCGCAGTACGGTACATCCGCAAGTACGGACGACTTGCAGTAAAAAGCGTACCTCTGTTTTAGAGGAGGAAAGGTTATAGGTCATCAAGAAGAACGGAAAAACGAATCAGTTGGGGCGAAATACGATAATCCATCAAAATGGAACATTCTACCCCCAATCAATCGTAGGTCGGTTTAGGAAGCAGAGTACATATCTACACCCGTGTTTGGTTTCTTCCTTTCTTCACCTGAGTATAACAGTTCCATTAGAGAAGTTTAAAATGCGAGTCGCAACATTAATTTTTGATCACGGATGTATTATCTAGGTGTTATTAACCAGCAGCTGGTAAGCTTTCAAGCTTTTCTGGAGGGCTCGTGTCCGAGTCGGATTTGTATGTTAAAAGTAGTTGAACTACCGGAGGTTTGCACACGTTATGAGGGCCACAAATGGTTGGCCCCGAGCCGCATTTGGTACTGGAAGAAAACCCTTGATTCTGATGTAATACCGAAGGAATAAGATCGGTGGTCGAGCGTGTAAAAGCCCGCCACAGTCCACCAGCCTGCTTAAATATGATGGCGCAACAACTGGCATGAGCACAGTTAAGTGTTCATCACCGGGGTTCATGCATCACCTTTTAACTCATTCAAGTTTCTGCGTCATACCACACCTTCTCCAGTATAGCAACATGTAAGCTTTACTGAAAGCATGTCAGTACCACATCTTCAAAGTGGAAATTTATAACTTGGTACATCCTATTAACACTGTGTTTACTGATGTCATTCTTAGGGTAACTTTGTCAGACAGGCACTTATTAAAAAGTGGGATGAAATTACCTCGATTCCAGAAGTTTAAGTTTGTCAGATGGGTGGCAGAGTAGGTTGGGGACTCACAGGATCGATCCCACTAGATTCTGGCGACCGTGCGCCTTGCAAATCTAAATGACCGAGGTTGGATTAGGGAAATCCAGCGTCTCTTGAATTACTGGCAGTATTACAGTCCGATACTCCACAATCTTGATGCCTATGGTCTTTGGCTGAGCTGGGCAATTTGATTGCAAATGTTTCATCACCAATCAAGGTGACATCATCAGTGCGTTATCGGGGAGTTTAGTGGTCCGTAGCGGTGGGTTAGTGGTTGTGCCATGCGAAAACTGTCATTACTGTCGACGTGTTTTTGAAGGCAACCGAATGCTGTGCTGGCTTTCGTAATTAGTGCGTTTATTTCGAGGTCAAGTGTCAGTTCTGTGGATCGTGTGCTGCCAAGCTAGTGGAAATCAGTGCAGCACGTTACCTCAGAGTCATTCAACGGAAGGCGTATTCTTTTCATAAAGGTTCCGTAGGTCAACATCCTGGATTTAATACCAGTGAGAAAGACCTAGATGTGGCCGATAAATTTGCCTGGTCGGACAAGATTTCACCGGGCGATGCAGTGCTATCCTGTTGACCGAATCTAAGGATTTGGTATGGCCCACAAAGGGTTTATAGAGAGGTTGATTTCGTTCAATAAGTATCTCCTTGCGGAAAATGCTGATCAGTCGCACTTAGAACACTGCAAATCCAAGCTGCGGTTAGGGGACATTTTCGTTAGCCATTAGTACGTGGCAAATATAATCTTACGATAAGCGACGAAAAAATGAAGTATCTTCAATGAGCCACAAAAGAACAAGAGAGCCAACCACCGTAGACACAGAACCACACAAGATAGAACTAATCATGATTTCATTCCTTTGCATATAAAAACACGCGGACAAAGGGTGGACTTTTCGTTCCCCAAAGATAACGAAGTGAAGCTAACTTCTTTCGGAACACAATATCTGATACAGTAGAACTCAACGAGTTCTATGAGTGTACTAGGAGGCAGTTGCGAGTTGACTGTTTCTTGCATAAATTGCCCGAGACATGGAAACTGTTTTCTTGGCTTTGGAGCATCTTCCTGGATGTCTCATCATCATTGTCAGCCGTAATAATCGCCTACTTGTACAGTGGTCGTAGCTGCCACAGTATCGTTCACCTATAAGTTGGAGAGGTGGGGTAGGTAGCTGGGCGGTGGAGGGGGGGCGT
>NW_008751872.1:553160-588415 GCF_000715545.1 Opisthorchis viverrini
TCATTTCATTTATTTTTTTGAACCACACAATATTCCGTAAAAAGTGATTAGCTTCAAAATTACTTCATCTGTTTATAATAACGAGAATGCATGTCGAGGCCAGCTGAACTGCTCTTCGAAGTGTCTACAGATGTCTTCAGAACTGAAAATGCTGGATATCATTTATTTTTTTGAACCACACAATATTCCGTAAAAAGTGATTAGCGTCAAAATTACTTCATCTGTTTATAATAACGAGATGTGAATGCATGTCGCTGAAAAGGATGAAATCAAGTTGCCAAAGTACAGCTAAAATACGAAAGACAACTTTTCCACCAGTGGTTGCAGGTTGATTACGGTTTTAAGATCCCAAAGGATATATAATCAAATCTCCGTATAAAGAGGGCTCAAGAACCTCCTAATTCACTGAAATACAGAGATTTGATCACCGATGTTTTGGAATCTCACGATTAATTCAGTACTAAATCTACGGTCGATGAATAGTTCAGACAACCGACTACCAGCACTGTTCCTCTTGGGAATCCACACGTACGTTTAGTCATCGAATTACCATAGTGTTTATTTGTTGCTTAAATGCCAATTTGTAGTATATTGCGATAGAATGAAAGAGAGTCACGTGGATTTTAGCCACCAACATCAAATTACCATGCGAGTGTATGTTTATTGTAACATACGCATTAACTGGTGCTCAATTAAGGCTGCTATTCCTACCTGATGATGAATCCGAAAACCACAAATTGGGCTTATCTTTTTTATTGGTCTTGCGAATGTTAGTGGATGTGGTTCTCTGTCCTGAATATCGTGCAAACTGAGACATCAGGCGATCTTTGTTTGGCACATTTACGTGAAGGACAGTAAAGTCACAGATGTTCTAATGCTGGATGCTCCATTGCCACTCCACCGAGTTACGGATGATTTTCTTCAGGTTTTAGTTCTGCACATTTACTACTGCTGTTTACGTGAAGACAGTGATGCTTTCAATCCACGCTAGATCCGTAGCTTTTGCGAACACCGGTTTGATCCTTTTATTCGATGTCCAAGGGTGTGATCTATCAGCTCTGACAGACGGACTATGCCGCAACGTCGTTCTTCATTCGAGTTGGATGACTGAAATTTTATTGGAGTGAAATGCTATAAAAATAACTTTAAATATCATAAACGAGGGATGAAACTTAGTCTGCTGTAAAACCCAGTTGGCATGCGAATGAGTGCATTTGTCGGAAACTTACACTTAGTTTGCTGAAAGTGCGTGCACCGATTTGTTCTTAAAGCCTATTCAAGTTCATCTCTTAGCTGCCTCAAACATGTGTAAACCTTTTCCCCTCTAACTTCTGAAGACAAAGAAACGAATTGAATCAGTTTTTTCCTAAAAACAAGAACGCTTTTTTAGTCCCACTTTAGCAGTCCACATCAGTGGTTGACCAATAAGCTCATATCGTGCGTGATTAATACACTGAAACAAAAGCTGCTTTGAACGTAAACTATCTTTAACACAGGCACGCACAGTCAAAGGAATTTGAGAATCAGTGAGTGCTTTCACCTCTCCGTACAAACACCGAATTTTTCTGAAGGGTTAATGAGCCAATTAGACATCCACATATTGAATCGGTTCGGACAACACGAGTCACACGCCCTTCGAATAGCCAGGTCAACGATGAACAAAAAAGAACGTTCACACTCTAACTGAATATGGATGCAAGGCCTACGACTGCTAAACAATGGATGGCGCACAATATCCACCTATCACTATTCAAATGACCCTGGGCTGTTTTATTGTGATGCATCAACTGGAGGTCTGTACTGGTGAAGTCATTAAAATGCAAAAGTTCGAAAGGGAGATTATAAATGTTTCAAATTGAACGTAGCTTAGAATTACGTTTATCCTTAAAGTGCGTATTCAAATGCATCTACGACACCAAAAGTTTTCCGGTTTACTGCACCCTAGGGTGACTGGGTGAGGTGACCTAGTGAAATTTTGTTACCGAGTACCATCATGATCCCACGGATTTACCATACTACTGGGAAATTTGGACAGTAAAGCAGTCTACTGAAAGTTTACACATGCCTCTCAGGAACCTAACCTAAAATATTTGCTGGTGCAGATAGACCACACTATGACACCCGTGGCGAGTGAACAACAGAGCTGATTCAAAGTCTGCATGACAACCTTTTCTTCGCTAAGTCTACATCTGAAACGATCGTACGGAAAGAGTTTCATTACCCGTGACCCTTACAAAGGGATATCCCAACCGGTTAAACTTGTAGACGGACGCAATGAGATAGCTTACGAGATCGCATCAAGGGGGAAACCCAGGTCATATCATTGCCGGCAGCCGTGCTGAAAATAGAGGAGAAATAGTTAGCCACATGGGAGCTTGATATCGCGCTGCGCGGATGAAGGATAATTTTTTTTACAAACATGTTTGTAGATCAAAGGTTCTTTAACGACTCAACGGAACATATTGCTCATTGGGTTGCTGAAACTCCTCAACAGCTCATAACCGATTGCGTCCTTGGGGATCATCAGGTAGGTGAAAACACCTAGTTTCTGTCTATTTTTCGCTCTACTTGGATTGAAACTGTAAACGATTGGTACGGCACCCTCTGTCGCGCACCATTTTTTTATCGGGAGACTTCACTTAATCCAGTTGACAAGGAACACCATAAACGAGACACATCCAGCTGAATTCAGTTGAGCCTCGCATTGAACAAAACAACTTGGTGTGAAATTGAGGGTCTTTCGCAAATTGTATCCAATTAAGATTCAGGCGGAGCACAAGATCAACGGAAACTTGGGGAGTCTAGATTCCCAACAAAGACCAAGCCTGTTTTAAGCTGTTGACCTTGTGACCTCATGTGACCTTGTGACCTAATGAGTGTTGTGTTCGGTCTAGAGAACATACGGAGATATCTCGAATACTGTATCACCTGAAACATGGGGCAACCTTCTGAAGTAAATTCATCTGAGCGAAGACATCACGAACAATAGATTCAGTTCGATTTCATCACTCCGTTAAAGCCAAATTAGCGTGCAAATGAGTGTGTTCCGCCATTCATCCAATGACCAACCTCATATATACCAAAATAAAATTTAAGTCATTGGTAAACAAAAGCGGGAACTAAGGAAAGTCTGAATCAAATTTGAATACAATATGTCACCACAAGTACTCATTTAACATTTGTTTCTGAAGAAAGAGCGTCTCTAAAGGTGAAAATTGCCAGGTAAAGAATACCAGGTAATTCGCCGCAAATAATGGATGATACTACCTCTTTGAAAAATGACTCAAAAGGTCTACAGCTTCATATATTTATTGCTGCTATTCACTTAGATCTATAGGTTTTTACCTTTGTAAGCGCGACCCAATGAATTGCACTAAATGAATTATACTAAATCACACTTACATTTCTCCGGGGTCACCGCACTCTTATACCCGATTGTAAAACAGCAGGTCACCTCTTCAGGGAAGCGTTCTTTGGGTGGCATCGTGATAAGTTAGCTCCAACCACATGAAAGGCGTGAGAGCCTCAAGGAGTCTTTGAGCCTTTGGTATTGACAGTTTGAGCACTATGATAGCCACTGGAATTGTCAAACATCACAATTCACAGGTTATGGAAACGCGCTCACAACCTATATGTAATTATGCGCTCATTAATATCTATTCGGTCTCGTCAAAACCAACGGGGCTAAGCATTGATTCATCCACTATTAGAAACAAACGAGGTTGGGATTTTGTGAGCTTAATGCTAAAGGAGGTATCAGAGGAGATGTGAACATTTTAGAACACCTATTTATTAATGACTCTCGGATCAGTGCTGCGTAAACCACCGTGTGGGGATAGACTCAACGTCTTAACGAGCCTAAACCGAACTCTAGAATACAAATATAAGCGAGGCGCCGGTGTTCTGGACACACATAAGTTCATATTTCATTGCCATAAATCCAAACCTGAACGTAAGCTTATTACGAACAGCTTCCATAAACGTGGGCCTAATTGGGGATACTGATGTTTGAGTGAAATTCGTCTGACGACAAAATGATTTTAACTTCATTCAGAGGCCAAAAACCGACCAAGTTTATTGGAGGGTGTTTCACTACCCAAAGCAGCTCTGAGAGGGGCCCTGTCCACACCCGGTACCTGTTCGTACACAGTATGAAGTTCATTCTTTTCCCTTATATTCAGTAACTGAGCAGAAGCCTAAAGTAATAGAATCTAGGCATGTGTATCAATATAGGACAATTGTACCTCAGTTTATCCCATCCTAATGGGTTTGTTGCCTCAAGCAAAAAGCTGGACGCTGTAGGACATTTGGACGTTATCATATGTTTTTATTGTTATGGATGGCTGAACTGAATCATCTTTTCATCTGATGAGTCCTATCTCCCCAAAAGGTGCACAATCTGCTCTATCTACATGCCACCTTCCAAGTCGTTCTGTTACACCTTTCGGTACTTATGGGAGACATCTGAGTCACCGGTTTTGGTTGACACTACATAGAAATTTGCATGTCTGAAGATACGTTGTGACTCGGTTGCAGCTCTCCACGATTTGGACAACTTAAGTTCGGAAAAGTTAAAGTCCTCAGGAGTTTGGGGATGATTTAAGGTGGCCTCATACAGACAGGTAGTGTAAGTTAAATATCGGAGACTGCTCAATATTGTCTAGGATCTCGTAGTTGGGGAACACTCATAAAGGACGGAGTTAAATAGGGTAAAATTGAGGCCCTGATGCGAATGTTCATATTCACTTACTTTTGGATTGCGCTCTCTAAACATGAGGTTTCAACTGATAAAAGCTTATCGTGTAGGAGCCTATTCCTGTTGAAATGCATAGGTTGTCATCCCGAGAACATGTTAACTCTCAGTGTGCTGTCGTTCCTCCAACAGCGACAGGGATCCCATGGTAAGGTTTTTTATGTGTGAGAGGCCCGGTCGTTAGAGTCTCTTCAGTTTCTGAATGTAAGAAATTTCACAATTCTAAGCATTTTTGATGTGAATATGGTACTCCTACTGCAGGTGTCTGCTATCACGAGATCACGAACTTTATGTTCTTTTCTTCTTCTCTGAATAATGCTATATAAACGCGTGTCTCTGAACCAAACTAGTGCACTAAATGGTTTGGTTTACACAACTGTTAAGGCCCAAAGCTAGTCCGGACTTGAAAAGTTCTCCTGGATGCTAACTGGCATATTGCATTAATGGATACGACAATCGTTAATCAAGCCCTTCACCCAAAAAATATGCGATCCATATTGGAAGTGCCTCACTCCTCTATGTACAAATCGCTAACTGTTCGGTACTTCATTGTTCTAATACATTACTAAGGTCATTGCACAAGAAGCCGCAATTTAGCGTACTGTCCACAAGTCCTACGGGCATAAGATTGGAAGTATTCCAGTTTTCAGTGCAATAATTTTATGCAAGAGGACAAATGGGAATACAGAATTTGTTCTCTTCGCAGAGGTTAATATTCGCGAGTGGAGCGGACGTTCTGTACTCACTTTTCAGATAGATGTGGATTGAAGTCTAAGACATTGCCATTCTTGCATTGTTAGTGACTGCCTTGGGTTATAGTCAACAGTTGAAACAACCTCACTAGATACATACAGAGTGCCTGAGATTTGTACTAGACAGCCCAATCTGAAATGGCCATAGTCAACCTCCATAATTACACCAATAGGAACCGTCACAAATGTCATCAGTTCAGAAGATAACAACTACTGACTTCTTACGTCAGGGCTCTCCACCTCATATAGAACATTCGCTATGATCAATATAGATAAACTTTGGACCAAGTCATTTTGCCGTAAAATATTGTTAAACAATAAGGCATTTGCTGAGTGCCATGCGTATTCACATAACCCGAATAATCCCAGAGAATGAGTGACGGATCGGGTAGACCAGTGGGACAAGTATGGTCAAATCCTCATGAGACTGTAAAACTGTGGAAGCGAAGTTGCAAATGGGCTTGTTTCAACTGATTTCTACTGTCCATTTTCTCCTTTTCCGTTTCGGACAAAGCACCTGCCCCAAGCTGTAGGATGTGTGTCCAGAGACATGTAATTACCAAGCAATCAGAGAGATCGGTGATAGCATAGACTTGTAATTACCCCGAATTATGTCTCCTTTAAATTCTATGACAACCTGCACTTTTACATTCGTATAACTAAGGTTGCAATTAACAGGCGTCTTTTTATCGTACGCAAAAGTCAAATATATGAAACTGAGCAGTAAACAAGGAATATACTGATATCGCTTGGAAAGATTTACACATGACAGAATGTAGTTGCATGGTTCGAAAATCGCAACGATTTTTTGCTGAAAAGCAGGCATCCTTTAGCAACTTGTGAATTTACCTTGAAATTTGCAGTAAGATATGAGACAATAAAGACTTCTAATAGAAGCCCGGGTTCTAGTTTCAAAGGGTGCTGTTTTTGGGGCTACTTTTCCCACCGAAATTCTGGTTCACAGCATTAACGTTCCCAACTTCCATACCTTTCACTTCAGCCCCACTCCGGGATGGCACTATCATTGACTGGTTGTCGTCCCCAACCACCGTGGCTGTTGGTGTATGTGC
Organism: Opisthorchis viverrini; assembly: GCF_000715545.1. NCBI lineage: Eukaryota > Metazoa > Platyhelminthes > Trematoda > Opisthorchiida > Opisthorchiidae > Opisthorchis > Opisthorchis viverrini. Next base: position 559,736 of record NW_008751872.1, read on the forward strand.
CGTACTGAAACTGCAAGCTTCGCACAAACTAGCCCAAGCCAATCACTGAGTTAACCATAATTGTGATATTCATGGTAGCCGTTGTGGTGTTCTTTTGTAATGTCTTTCTTTTTTAAACCAAAACCTGGTGGTACCATTGCAATAGTTCACGTTCCGTCAATGTGCTGTGAAATTGTACAGCTCGTTTTCTGTGGCAATTTGCCAATTCCATTTGTTGGCGTGTATTAACCGGAAAACTATGATAATCAGTGAATACCTTTCATTCCTATATTTACTGACAGTTCTCATAATCATATTGACCTTTTAATCTTCTGTTTGTTGCTCTCAAACCAACCGAACTCAAACATATCAATCTTGTACAGAAAACATGCATTCAGAAAATAGGACGTTAATAATGATCTACGTTATCAGAATACAAAGCGAAAGACGGTACTTCTGTTTTTTCCCATCTGTGGAAGATAACTGTTTGCGCACCTTCGAGCCTTTCTGTATTTGCTGTTCCCAAGCTGCCTTAGCTAAAACTTCTAGTAACCATCTTATTTGAGTAAAATTTACGTCAGAATTGATCGTTTTTCTATTTCCTCTAAGGATGGAGTAACCAAGCACTAGATTGGGTTCGTCAAAGTTGTAGGTCAGGTCAAAAGTACTAAAAATGCCATTCCCGTCGTTGTGGATGACATAAGTACATCAGGTTCATTCCTCTCTGTCGAGAAAACACGTCCACGGGGAATCAAAGGGTCTCCCCAAGAAGAACATTTCTTTAAGGAAAAGAGTTCAAATAACAACCGTGTGTTATGGTTTACGTACTGAAATAATGGAAGTTCACTTACACGAATAGGTTCGAAAAATGCTTCATTAGTGTGCGACAGAAAAATTGCTAAATCTGGCGTGAATGCTCCAGATGCTTACTGCTCGCATATCTACTTTAAAGAAACACAGTGGCTGAGCAATAGTGGGCTTGCATAGTTTGTTTCCGTACACCTTCCTTCAGGTCATTCAAAAGATTAGTTTTTCTATGCTCTAGCTAAACCTGACTGGAGCTCATGAGGAAGGATAATTCGCATGATGGGTAAACCCTCTACTTGAGAAGTCGTCACTGAATGGGCTGTAAATACGGGACATGGAATTCATGACGGGAGAATGAGTGGTGCTACATCCTGTCTAAGTGCGAGCTAATTCCACTAATGATCACATACTCATGGCCAAACATTTGTGCTCATCTACCGGCCGGGAGTCCGCGGGTTTGAAACCTCATGAAGTTTCGTGATGGGTGCACTGCTAGTGATTCCCAATAAGGATAAAACAGCTCATCGGTTCCTCGGCTCCTCAGCATAGGGCAACTTCACTTACATAAATTTCCATGGAAAATTCTCGAATTTTCTCACATGCTAGCAAATAGTCAAAACCAATCCTAGCCTTTACAATTCCCAAGCAGGACCTGGTGGTTACCAAGCCATGGGCCTGCTGTTTCACAAGAAAAAAGAAGTTGTCGGTTTTAGAAAAGCCACCCTCAATGATCTTGAAAACCGGGATGAGTTCTGCCATTTCTTTACGAATTTCAACTTATTTGCCAAGCCAAAAAGAATTCCGAACCACTACGCTCCCCAATAACGCACCGATGATGTCACCTCGATTGGTGATGAAACGTTTGAAATCAAATTGCCCAGCTCAGCGAACAAGCCAACGACCAGAATTCCAAACTCACATATGTCATGTGCACAAACGAGGTTGGCATCTGCTTTGGTGTTGGTGTTATTAGTGAGAACTTTGGACCCGAACCACGAGCGATTTTCCCACTTAGGGCGTGATTCAACACCTGAGCGACGGATATTTCAACAAGGCGAGATAGAGCAGTTTATGGTGATAACAGTTTCACATCGCGGACAAGGGATATCACATAAATCATAGGAATGAACGTCGTTAAACACCTTTCTCAAAAGTAAACACTTTCATTCCGCGTACGAACGTTTTTTTTTTGACAGAAGGCATTTCGAAAGATTGTAGACGGGCATGCGAAGCATACCACAGTTGTGGTAAACCTTTTCTTGCTGCCTAAAAAGGTTGAATAGTTAGATAGTGCTCATTTCTATTATCTTGTTACCAGAGAAGTTCTACGACGCCTACCGTGCGTAAAATGTCTAGCTGGTGTATCGGAATGTACTGAATAGCAATCTGTGTGTATTCAAAGCTCCTCAAGTTGACAAAAATACATTTTTCTTTTCTTGTAGCTCATGTAAAATGTGATACCATGGAGTGAAGTTGTGCGCATCTAAAGAGTCTACCTGAAAGTGCAATTTCTCTCCGGAAAGACTACCACTGAAACGAGCTCAAAAGGTCAGCTGAAAGTGGTCTACTCTAAGAGGTAATCTCTCGAAGAAAGTTGTTTTACGAATAAACATAATGAAAAACTGAAACGATATGAATCTTTTGAGATGAAAAGGCGCATAAGATCATAAGAGTTTTGAGTAATAAACATCTGCTCGAGGTACAAGTCTCTTTCGGTCTCATCACGTCTACACTGAACGAATTTTTGAACAAGTTAGTCAAGTAACTTTGAGTAAATAACCACAACTGTTGTTTTGACCGCTTCATAACTCAGAGCTCCTAACACGTATCAAGAAAACGTCAAAACACTACCTTTTGAGCTCTGCGAATTCCATATGATCCTGAGCCTTGATTCAATCTAGCTTCCCTGCATGCATCCTTCGAAAACACCCACGAGAGCGACAAGCTAATCTGTGATTGTGGATGGACTATCCTACCAACTGCAGTTCAGTTCAAATTGACCTACACGCCGCACCGTCGCAATCAAACTAGCAACCACAGTGGGACATAATGGATAATCCATCGTTACGCCATCTATTCACCATTGTCCTGGAAGCTGGAATTAGAGTTTTTCATTTTTGGCAAAAAATTGGACTAAGCCCCTCAATATCTGTAATGAGAGCTGGGTTGATACAAGAACGAGCCCTGTATTCACAAACGGAATCGAAAATCTCTTTCAACTGAACGTTTTTATGTAGAGACTGAAAGGCGAAACAGCACAGTTGGCTGATTAATGACATCTGATTTCGACACACTCCCTGATTCACCCCTGTCCCTCCACATGTATGTTGTCAAGACTATTATTATGGGTTTTAGAATTCTAATCAACTATTGGAACAAGTTCTGACACGGCGATTCCTCCATAACTGAGATAATCCGTAGTGATTTGCTGTGTTTATGAGTTCTGGAGTATGGCAACCCATTAGTTTTAGAGAGAAAGATAATTTTAGAAACATTAGTTTTAGAGAAACATACTGTAACCCTGGAAGAAAACCCTGCAATTTTGTTACATCCAACTCATACCGTGGGGTGCCTCGAACAGAACGTTATCCGTTTGGATTTGCATTGAGACCTACCTTCCATCTGACAGAACAGTCCACATTGTATCATTGTATATAATGTTTGTTCATGTTTTCTACATCTCTTGTCTGACATCAAGATAGTAATGTCAGTGTTCAATCTCAGTTGTCTTGGTGTGTTTATACAGGCTTCCGTGAGAACCTGTTTTTTTTTGTATGAGTGAAGGGGTACTTTGATCGCCGACGTCAACAAGCTTAGGTTTGGGAGATTTCGACATGACAATAACTGCTTTTTTTTGAGAAAGTTCCGGTGTTCGGCTGCGACTGATCGGATTGTCGGGGATGAGTGCTGAACTCAAAGAAGTCGCTTCCAGTGAGAGGTGTGAAATATTGATGGATGGTACCTTTTTTACACATCTGTCTATTCGTTGCTTGGGTGGTGCTTATTGCGGTTGAAAACAGTGCTTGTTACTGTACTCTGCCAATCTTCCCCTGTTCCTAGCCTTATCTTGATTTAAAGAAAATCAAGTGGTTTACGCCCTTGTGAAATGTTGACCACGTGAATTTTAGGGCTGGGAATTTTCAGACAGTCACTGTCTTTATTTCGCTTACGAAACTTCTTCCGTTGGCTCCAGCAAGGCCTATGCAACATAATCTCCGTCTTTGAGTGCATCTCCGGTGCTTGAGTTTCTTCCGCCGTGTCAAATTACTTTATTAGTCACATGGCGGAGGGAAGAAAAAGAAAGAAAGGGTCTTACTGCCAGCCTGTCAGAAATATTTGAGCTGTCTACACCCCTAGCGTCCAATCAGGCATTCTTGACACTTCCTGCTAAAAGCTGTCACAGTTTGCAAGAACTCCAATCAGACACAGAGGATAACTTGGACGACGAACGACACCGATATCATCTATGCTTTTCGTAATCCCCTTCACCCACTCCTGACATGTCACAGTTTGCCCACTTTTTGTGTTCCACCAAAATGAATTTGGAAAACGACGCTCTTCTTGGTAAACATGATATAAACNAAAAGGAAGTTGGAAAACGGCGCTCTTCTTGGTAAACATGATATAAACACCCAACAGATAATTGAGCTGTCATAGTTTCTAGTGCTGTGCGCAAGTAGAGTACTTGACGGTCACCTCATCAGCTCACCCTAACTACACACTAGATTACCATTTACTAAAAGGAGAGGTTTGCGTTTATATATTCTACTGCGAACCAAGTCCACAAGGCAGAATAAATTTCATTGTGTTGGGAAAGGTTGTTTATTTTTTCTAACTTTCCTCAGCGAAGAGCGTCTTATACCATGTAGCATAAGTGGCATCAAAACAGTACAGTGCCGTTATCGCCATAGTAGCCTTTCTAGGGTACATTTCTTCGAGCGATACACAAAATTTGCTTCACTTATTCTGCTATTGTACTACGCAAATTGATAACAGCATACAAATGTGTAGAGAAAGTACGATGAACCCAACAGCGCCTATGGAGAACAACATAGCCCATGACATTCTCAGCTTAGTGCCTATCCTCATTTTTTCATGTACATTTTACGCTTTAAGATATCAACCAAATGTACTGCTGAATAACGATGCTTTCTTCTAACATGATTAAAGACCGTAGCCGACTGTTTTGAAGAAAATTTAAAGGATAATACGACGTACAGTTTAATGTAGTCATTTATTTTCAGATGATTAAGTGCTGAAATATAATGCGAACGGACTTCACAAATTACGCTTTCTCCCCTGAAGCTTTACAGCAATGTATTTATTGGTGTTCCATGCGAGTCGTTACATTTCTGGGTCGGGTTGGATTTTTACAAGCAGTTAAAATAAACAAAATGGACTAACAGACTCTTCAACGGCAATGACTCATCAAGCTCATTTTAGACTCTGCCACTATGCTTCATCCGACGATACTTTTCAATAGGATTGTTAGGCCCTATGATTCACCACTAGCTTGAGTGGAAAAGGATGGGTCGTGAGGCGCAGTTTAAACAGCAGCAAATTGCATTACTTTTACCTAACAGCAGTAGTAAGTAAGTCATATTTTGGGAACCAGTCAAACCCACAGTGCCTCTTGAGGGCAACAGGCTCTAGGCCATTTTAGTACCTATAAATGAGCGACGTTGCATCATCGACATTGGGACGACCACTCACAACAACCATCGGTGATTCTTCAATCCATGGGGGAATTGGTACCATAGGGAAGAAAAGTTCAAGATAAACCGGATCATAGTTCCTAGAGGCCTCAAGTCGTCCACGCCCATTTATTATTGAAGCAACTCATCACGTTCAGTGGTAACAGCAACCTGTCTGCTGTTGATCTCTGCAACCAACCCACTATATCAGGGTTTGAAGTCCTCAATCCCGTGTCTCTGAGTGGTAGCTGAAAGAAACCAGGCTCAAGTGCGATTGTATCACATTTGGCCGAAGCCAGTCATGTCATATACCGAGTACCTCTGAACCGATCACGACTGGTACGATTCAAACTACTATCGATCTCGGAGGCAATTTGAATCTATTCACAACTTTGCCTCCGAAAGAAACTTTGGCAACTTCTAAACTTGAACTGGACTACGAAAAATCCGGTTCCACAAACCTGGTTGACACTGATGTCACTTATCTGATTCCGTAACTACCCTATCCCTCATTCACATCCCTCTTCCTTTGATTTCTATTTTTTTCAAGTGTATGTACCACGAATTCAACCCTTTTTACTTAATTTCTGATATCATATAAATTTGGGATGTATTAGCCAAGAGGAACAATCACAGAAAACAAGCTTTGTTAGCTATCTTCATAGTCCTCAATACCAAGAAGGTTCCCAAGAAACTTCACTGAAAACTGCAAATAGGATCAACTAGTCACTCAAAAACTAGAGATGAGAGTCCCAAATGATTTCTATCATATGAAGCAGATGTTTGTATCAAGGACTCGAGACTGAAAGCCTCATAGACGGTCACTTCCCAGAAATCGAATTCGAAATAATAGCATCACAAGAAGTAGAGCACGGAAGCATAAGGACTGGACATGGGCCCTTAAGTTATCAGCGACCGGTCAAAGATAGCTATTCTGAGCGGGAACTTTGGACGTTGCGGTCTCATCACAGATAGCGCGCAAAACTAACGCATCGAAGGTTTCCAAATTTGACTGAGAGTACGCTATTTCATAGAAAATATAGTAATCTGGCACCCAACTTTAATACCAAGTCTGACCTGCATCCAAGAGTCGCATAACCTGACAGACACGAAAGTAGCCCGTGTTCACTTTGGAAGCGACCATCTAGATGGGGGAATCAAAGGTGTCCTTTTCCCAAGCAAAGGTCACAAGGAAATGGAAATTCAGATGATCAACCAAATGTAATCTCTCATGCGCGGTCTGTACATGAGGGAAAAAGTTACCCAAGAGTATATTGCCGTCATCTTTTTAACCATTTGAATGCTCAAAATACCGCACCCATATGAAGAAGGCGGTGGTAAATTTTAGAGGTCTTTGATCACTAGACAATTTGATCCCTCAAACTGGCTAAAATTCACACTCTTTAAATTAGATCGGCAAGCAACAGAGGCTGAATAACTTACGAAAACAGTGAATTTATTCACTCTAATAATCAAATCACTCCTGTCAATTTCAAAGCGGCTGGTTGGATACAAGTGAAAGCTAGACATGAATACTTTATTTAGCACACCATGAACTTTTATTTTTTTACAGCCGCCTATAGTAGTAAACGCGATACCGATCATTCGCCCATACGTTAAAATTCTGAAGAAAACCTTACCGCCTTACGCGGAACAAACGTAACATGGAGTCGAGAGTGAGTGGTTGATAAACCCGAGATTTTAGGATACGCTGGATGAGGTGCTCGTTTAAACGGTCGTAAAAATACATACCGATGCACTCGCATTAGGGACCAATAAGCTTAAATGAATTCGACGAATGGACTGGTTCGATGATTGGTTAGATCACTTCTTTTTTGGCTGAACAAAAGAAGATTGCATTCAACAGGATTGACGAAACTCTCCGAATGATAAAACCTAATCGTCTTATAGTGTCCCAGCTGGTTAACAACTCCTCACCTCAAGAGGCAATTCACTTATCAAGAAAGGTTTACTCTTGATGGCCCGATAAAAGCCCAGTCAACAGAGAAATCTGCAAGTAAGAGGTTTTTGACCATTCAGTAGAAGAGCTTTTTGTCCAAGGTAACAAACTCGTCCAATCAACCACTTCTAGGCATTATCCTCAATGTTTTGTTATCCCAAGTAAGTTGTAGTACAGTTAAACAAGATTCCCCAGGTAATGCATTCAAGCGAGGGATAGTTGATTTTATGGTTGACCGATTGAGTGGCTAGTAGGTATAAGCGAGCGGTCGTTAGAACATAAGTGCTTAGCCTGGAAACCACGTTCACGCAATGCGCATGAGTCGGGATAGCTGCTTCGAATTAGGAAGACAGGACTCTGGTTCACTTACATCTAATTTGCACTTCAGACATCTGCTCCCCCGAACACGCGGAAACTTATTCTGAACAAGAATAAGCGGCCATTCGGTTAGAAAAGTCAGCACGAATTTATTTTTATCAGCCAAGACTTCGTCACTACCTATAAGGATGATGAAAGCCCATTGCTGATTTCGCCTTTTTGGTCCAGTTCTCAAACTTCTATCATATTGCGTGCTTGAATGGAAAATCGGACCCATGTACAGAAAGTCGCAGTGGACTGGGAGTCTGTTTGCTCCCTTGGTTCGAATTTTTGTAGTCCGAGTGAACCGTTTGTTTTGGACGCGTATCTACTGTCCAGGTTTGTATATTTTTTGAATTTGTCTGGCACCGTATAGAAACCCAGCTCCGACCTTGTTCTGCCCACCCGGAGGTTCTGGTATTACGCGTCACTCGAAGATACCGTTCGCCCGTTACAGGTAGTTTGCGACTCTAAACTTGACACACAGACCTGTCTCCACCAGTGTGCTTCGGCAACGATGCGAAGCTACTCATACAGGCCGGACGTTCGAACGACACAGTAGCAGCGGAAACCTAATTGTCAGGTAACAAAGTTGTATTGACGACCCCTTTCAGTTTACAAGTAAGATAACGGCCAATAGAGAAACGCAGTTGTCAATGTGTCGAAATATTGCTAGGTCGGGTGTACTTAAAAGTGGTTGAACAGATGGTCATTGAGCTGTTCGCTGAGCTTGGTAACTGGCTTGCAAAATTTTCGTCCATAGCTGAGGCAACACTGTCAGTTCGCAGTTGAGCGGGTGCTTCCTCCGTCCCTAGCTGCATTTAATAGCTTTTGAATATTATCTAATATCCTTTCATGTAATTGACTAACTGGTGTACACCTGTTGTGATATTATCGGCCCGATCGCGATTTGCGCTGCGTTGTGGTCTGCATGTCTTGTATTCCACTGGTTGGTTGGATGGCTGCTTTGGGGTGCTTCAAGTCTGTTTTCGATTGGTCCATTTCCAAGTTGTTTTGCGCCGTGAGCTTTCTTCCTTGAATTCGGTTGGTTGTAATGGCGATTCCTATTTCTGGTAGGTTGATTTATTCAGTCTGCTTAATAGGCTCAGTGTATACCGTAGTTTCATCTTCTTGGGTTTGGTTAGCCGCTTATGCTTCCCAGTTTCGTGTAGTTTTTTCAAAGTACATCATCCACTATTGTCCCAGTTCCGCTTCCCATTCCAAGATTATCCACTGTCCCAACGTATGGATTTCCATACAGACCTCTCCCGCGACTTCGGTCCTGCAGTCAGAGACTGCTCTACGGAACCTGCCTTGGATTCTACGTGGAGTTACAAGAGATCTATGCTTGGATATCGAGGACACGGATTATGGTCCGATCGAATTTATTCTCATTGGATGTGTTCTCGAATCTCTGAACTCAACCGCACTAGCCTTCATTCACATGAGGTGTGAAACGGCTACCCGTGCGCAGCTAAGTACAAAGCGAACGACGCAATGCATCGTATATGCCAGCAATATGCCTGAGATAAAGTGAATATGACTGTAGATGTTTTCACAGTGAAGCTAATGTAGGGCGTTGATATTGCGGATATGTTGAAATACAATACCGAATGTGCGGCACGAGGCGAACCTGTTGTGTTCCATAACTTTACATTTTTGGGTAAAGTGTAAGGTTTTAAAAATGTTCACCACCAAGGCGGAGCTTCTCACGAACAGTAGCTATGAAAAAGTGTACTTCGTATTTTAGTAACCGTTCTGGACTGCCAGTTGTCACAATATACCTATTTCTATGTTGAGAAAAACATGCACTTGTAAAATACGATCGTGCCAGTGAAATCACTTTTCCATAATGTTTTTTAAACCAGTTTAATATACAAAGCAGTTTACTACAGAGATGACATTGAAAACATTAATCTATACTTTTTGAGATGACATTATACATAACGTAGGCCTTTCAAGGGTTTCATCACACTTCTAGGTTGTGTAACATCAAGGATAGGTGCCACTAGTTACGGATATACTGAATATCCAAATTGGGCCAATATTCTATTCGTCAACGCTATTAGCTAACCTTTGAATGAAATTATTCCAACATAGTTCGCCATAAATTCCTGAATATACGTAAGCATTCTGTTCATGACAAATTGAAGCTCGTACAAAAGTGGTCCAAATCAAGGACGTTACGAAACTTCCGGAGCATTTCTAAGCATATCATGTTTCGTTCAGTGATATGTACTTGTTGCATTCCCTCAAAGCCCTTCATTGTCAAGTCTGCAGCACAAGTAGGTTTAGCAGTTTTTGGGTGAAGGATTCGACTTACCAACTCAAGCCGATTCAGGCCGTAACTGTCGTGGGGGGAACAAGTTAATTAGGGTAGTTCTAGTGTTAAAGGCGTTGCTTTGTCAAAGTATTCTGTAGTTTCTTTCCCCACAGCTTATTTCACGTTTTCGGTTGGTCGAAAACACTCAGTGAAAGGCCACATGGCGGTTTCGAGTCCTCTTGGATGCCAGAGAGAAAATATTCAGAACCGTCAGCCTTTGGCACGAGCAACATATACCGCAACATAACAGAGGTGCGTCGACCCCAGCTTGCGCAGCGGTGATCATTCTTGCTGCATGATTGATGGTGGTTGTCCGCTTCTCATTCAATCGACTGATAATCTGGCTGTTTTAATAAATCGATAGCAGGTCACAGGGGTCGCAACTGACTTCAGCTAAGTCCCCGAGAAATATTTGGGCTTGCAGAACGAACGACACGGTGCCACATCTAGTTCAGAAACCAAGGGGCAAGATGGCTATTTTTGACGAATAGAGGACCAGCACACGGTTGCTAGACGCTGACATATATTGTTTTTTTACTGAGTGCACTGAAGTTGCAAACGAAGTCAGCGAATGTATGCGTTATCCTCTAACTTCGCAAGGGACTTGATTAGATGATGCCCCTTAGAAAGCTGAACAACCCGAGCGGTCTTACATTGTCAATTTATATTACCTCAGAGTGAAGTATCTCATGCAATCATGCTGAACTACCTCTGCCCGATTCGATATGGGAATCAGTTAAAACTAGGCTGAGACCTTGCCTCAAACAGTGGGTAAAGTGATGTGGTTAGACTGAGTACGTTGATTTTCTAACCTTTCTTTATGCGTCACCTGAAGATCATTAGAACCTTCGATTCTTCATAGATGACCAAAATCCTCAACGGAGTTCTGTCTCTAGCTAACGTGTAGGAACTTACGCATCAGCCTAATCCAGATGACTCCGTTGTTACGGTACGGGGTTTTTTTTATTTTCTTACTGAAATGTAGGTAGTGAGACTATACTCCACTGGATGTAAGAGCATCTGCAGCACGATCAAGCAATCACTTGTTCACGTGGGTCAAGTCCGGTTCCTGGCAGAGCTACATCTATCGTTGAATCGGTTGGTTTTTTTGCCTAACCGAGTGATCCGTTTTGACCTGTCTGACTCTCCGGCTATGAAACATGGCTTCATTAATCGCGCTCGCTAGTGTCGCAGGTCACTGAGACCAAAATTTATACAATGCAACGGCTGAACATCGTCGTCACATTAGTAATACGGTATAGATTGTAGTTGTATCGACTTATCAGTCTATCGTAATGGGCCTACGCTGATTGACCAAGTCAAAAACTCCTCCAAAAGCCGACCATGATTGTTGGGGCATGACTTGACCTTAGCGAACCTGAATAATAGTCACTGGTTACGCAGTGAGGGGACTTGATATTACAGCAAGAGGTGCATCGAATTCTATACTTTACTGACTACTCAGATCAACCGATTATCCACGAGCGAGTTGGTTTACTAGTTTGACCATGCTCTTTTAGAACGTCATCTAACTCAACTAATCTACTGGTGCCTACCGGTGGCACAGATGAAGGTGACAGTCATAGGCGGAAAAATACTGCAAGACAGCGGCAAGGATGTCAATAGTACCATTGTTTATACATTGGAGGGGATCCATGGCTAATTGGGGATCGACCGATCGCCCGAAAAGGTGGAACAGTACAACCACAGCTTGGAGTCCTTACCTTTGTTCACAAAGCAACTTGGCGTTATGATTAACCGGTATGGTCATCGGCCAGAGTCAGAAAACATCACACAGATTCCATGCACACCTGACACCGTGTTTATATCTTGGATTGGTAAGTCAGGAGTATCGGAAGTTTAGGCCTAGCGAATAACTACAACATCAATCAAACAGCAATTTCAAATCACGATAAAAAGACCAAAGAGTTGGTGCTCTGTTCGCTGAACCCGGTAATTTGGTTATAAACGTTACAAAGGACAAAAAACGGACATCCTTCAAAGCCATACGTTCTGCTTTCCCCGTTCTGTACTAATCCACAAGCGACTGATTCCACCCCATACAGCAGTAAGGTCATTTCAGCGTTGTATTAAAGTTTTATCGTGCAAGTGGACTTCTACAAGCAATAGCAAAATTCACCCTATACTACCATTCAAACCCATGTGGCTCGGTAAAACTAGTGTTCTCGCAAATAAGTTCATTACTTTAGCGAGACGTGACAAGATTGGTATCAGGCCCGACACATATACTAAGCATGTACCACGCCACGGCTCAGCTGACTACTTGTATTTTATTCCATAAAATTTAACTGCGCCGAGAAGCCTTAAAGGGGGCAACAACGAAAGAGCAACAAGCTCAAGTACCGCTAGCAAACTCGTCACAAGGCGGGTCTGAAGCTTAAACGCGCATTGCATACTGCCCTCTACCTCGGTAGTTGACCATGAGCATCATCAGCCGACATTAATGTATTTTCAAGACCTCCAATGAAAGCCAGTACAGTGAAAAGCAACTGACTGTCAATACACAGTATGTTGATCACCAAATGAATAAGGAAAACAGCAAGTCACATCAGTACAAAAGGTTTATTCAGTTGTTATTCAACAAGTAAGCAACAGATTCATAAACAAGAACGTAGGGTGTCCTTGGCTGTTTCGTGATATCTTTTGCCATATCTTTCGACAACGGGTGAAAAATGCAAGCGTTCGCATCCAACGGACGATGAGTAGAGAGCAGTAAACGGACAGACTCCACACCCGTGACAACACATGCTCGAATGTCATCAAGATACAGGAAACTGAGTGGTGAGCTAGGGTGACCAGCTGTCGCAACGCAGTCGTCCTCCCATCGGACTGCTACTGTGTAGTGACCAGATGCTGCAGTTTCACCCACATGGAAAATTACAGCCCGAAGCCGATACCGTCGTTCGTCCATGGTGAACGAAATTTCGTGATTCAAGAGTTCTGTTATGAAAGTCAGAAAAAATAAAACGGAATTATCCGGGAAACGGAGAGAAAGCTGTGGGTGTAGCGTCTGAAATAACACGTAATCGATTATGAAGAGTTCCCCACTAGATATGTTGTCGCTGAACTCCCAGCCTGTTTCACAATGTACAGGTTGAATATGTAGTGCATGGTTCGGTGATAATATCACCCCACTGGCTTTGAAACAATCACATTGGGGGACACCCTGAAAATTAGTTTGCGGTTGCAAAGATCTGGGGGACTCAGGATTCGCCCACACAGACCTTAGGCAAAACAAACTTCACACCCTAGAGTAGCTTTCAACAATCGAAAAGACGTTTCCTGTACGGTTACTTTGGCCATAAATTCTAAGGATGTGGCCCTATGTTCTGACTCGTTGGACAATGAAGAAATCATAGCTGATTTGGGTGAATAGTTTTTTTTTCCAACAAAAAAACACGACATCGTAGTATAGAGAAATATGAGCCAAAAAGACTGCTTTTTACACGTTTTCTTATCCTATAAATGCCAAGAGTTGAGGATGGAGTGCACTATTCAGATGATCACAGCAACACACTGGCATTTATTTCACTGCGTCTCAACCAAAAACGTCCCTGATGAACAACCCCATTATAATACGGCCTAATACGAATGAGCATATTTTCCGCATGAGTAGAAAGGTCCACATAACAGACTGACGTTCATCATTCGTCCAAATTTAGTTGCACAGTGATACTGGAATCGTGCTCATGTGTACACATGCACAGATAAAAAAGGCATTACCATACGAGTAGAGTGCTCTTCCCACATGCAGATGCGTGGCAGTTTGTCTTCAATAATCGTTAGCGCCTGACGCGGTGGCTCATATCAGAGGGGATGTGGTTACGGGAAACGTCGTTAGCAAAAATTTTTACAGGAATCCTCCACGAGAAATCCTGAGGGGAACATCCTTTGGGCAGACGATTTTGACAGGACTTTTCCCGACGCCACCTCCCCAAACCGAACAAGAAGCACCTTATAGCTCCAGAAAGGGCTAATTTACTCCACATCATGGTACAAAAGCTCTACGATATTGACTTAGGCTTTCATTAGCAACAATGGATAGTATAAGCACTACTATTGCACGGTAGTGAAGCATCAGTGTCAGCACTGATGTTGCTGTTTTTGATGATGGCTGTTACACTACCTCACCACACTTGGCTTGAAGAATCACCCGGCCTACGAGTATGTCCGTCTAAAAATGTCAAGAATGCAATGCTGGAACACAGTTGCAGCATCGCAAGTGAGCATCAGAAAGGTTCCTAGACAGTTGTTTACCGCTATCCAAGAGAATGAAGGAGCTTCAGCTCGAGGTCGTGTTCACCTGCGCAGTAAAGTGAGTTAAGAGAGATACTAACACAAGAGTTGCAGGTGTTTCGTCAGCAGGCTCTGTAGTTTATCCTGACCTGCTTCGCTAAGTGAAACTGAAACGTTAAAGTATGAGATATCTAGCAAGAATAGCCAGTAATTTTGAGACAAGAAAACACTACTGGTGCTCACAAAAACTAAATGCTTATGACTTCACTATTTTTAAATGGCAGTTGGATAAATAGCGCTCTCTTTTACCGGGACCATTAGTCTTTCCTCAAACACTCACATCCGTGTCAGAATAATCAATCCGTTTGGAAGTTTCTTTCCGAACTTGTACCTCAGGTCCTAGGTTGTCGGACTGGTAGATCTTGGTTCTCACAACCAAGGAGCTGACTAAACCGTTTTCTTCGTAAAACAACACAGATCAATAATTTGGCACATCGACCGATTCTAACCGAGAAGTGTCCGTCAGTTTCGTAATATATAATTTTTTTTAATGAGAAGACCATGTAAGACCCGGGTTTTAGCATACACAAGTTAAGTTGGTAGCAAGTGGATTGCACTATCTATATTTCTGAATTAAACGTTAACCGGACATTGTTGTGCTGTAATCCAGTGCACCCTAATTTTCCTATAAGTTATCCAGAGGACAGATCACAGATTGAGCTCTTCACTGATCACACAGGCAGAAGAGTACTGTGGACGCTCCACTGACAACATCCAGTATAGCTCGATGGTTTCTGAGTCGCCGCACAGTTCAGTCTCTAAGCAAAGGCATCACAGCAACTGAGTTTGCCGCCTTTTTAGAGGGAAATTAACACGTTAAGCGATGGGTCGTGAACCATGGAAATTTGCGATTGTGTGAGTATTCTCCTCGGATGATAGCTGCATCATTTAATGCATGACAATTTTACACCAGCATCATCACCACTACGGGAAGCAAAATTACTGTCGAAAGCGGGACTTGGACGTCACGTAATCATTAGCGTTTGGGATGTGAAAGATGTGACCATAACCTGACACTCGAAAATGACTGAATATCAGGTAAAAGCAGACGAGCGCAGGGTGCAAAGATTAAAACATGCCAAGTTCTGTGCAGTTTGGTAACACAACAACAGCATGAAAAAATAGGGTTCTACATGAACGATAAGGAACTGCTAGGTCATATAAATGAACTAATGAGTCAGTTTTTTGAAATAAAAAAACCTCAGGGTAAAAAAATGGATCGACCGAACGGTCGGAACGGTAATGAGATAATCACACAGGATTAGAAGGTAAGGGAAGCATACGCGAAGGACGATGTCACGGAATTCTGTTCAGAGAATACATAAGTGGGAACTGGAGGAGGGATTAGAAAGCCCAGCAGAACACACGCATATGCTCCAAAACAATGTATCCAGAATGAACATGAATGTGTGAACATACTTGCAGGAATGATAAGCTCCGGAGGGACATTGATAAGTTTGAGCGATTTCCCGATAGTCCATGAACCTGACTGCGAACTGCTAGTAGAATTCCCAGTATGGAGTCCTGTAGAGCCACAGGTATAAGAAAACCGCTTTAGCTGGAGCAGCAAATAAGGAGGAATTCGATCTATCCCCAAGCGACGGTTCACATTAGAAGCTAACCCCGTGGTGACATCTTGATAGTCGGACACCGA
Organism: Opisthorchis viverrini; assembly: GCF_000715545.1. Lineage (NCBI taxonomy): Eukaryota > Metazoa > Platyhelminthes > Trematoda > Opisthorchiida > Opisthorchiidae > Opisthorchis > Opisthorchis viverrini. The sequence continues at coordinate 575,827 of NW_008751872.1, forward strand.
TTCAACTTCGGTCAAGCGAATGAGAGAAGAATCTATCCCAGTCACCTAGAAGGAAAAACGAAAGTGGACACATGGAAAACAAACACTACTAGCTGTGAATACATATAGTAAGAAGGTACTCTGAAATTCATATATAGTTTGAGGCCAAGATGTGATATAACTGTTTCACAGCACCATCGTCACATACCCTCATTGACAAGTAGGGCCACGATTCGAACCTGACTGTGCTTCTTGATTGTTTCCGCCTAGGCCGAGGCAATCAAGCTGTATCTGTCTTTGTGATTCCTTCGTGTCGCACGGCAGCTACGCTGACAATGTCGAAGCCGAACGACTATTATTATTTTTTGACGAAACACTATTCATGAGGCTACTGAAAACTTCCTCCCTGCGGACGATCGGTTTTGTCCTTCTTCCGGTTCATCGGTTAGGTGAGGCTAAAGGTGCGGTCCGCTAACATTATGTTCTAGTGTGATCCGTTATTACTCAACTGCATCAGCGTCGCTATTGATGCGCCGCCTCGGTACAGTACCAAGGTTTGAGAGGTCCCCCATGATACTATGTTTCACGCTTGCGATCAATCAGGAGCGCAACTAACTTTTCATAACCTGAATAATTCCACCATGCAGTTTGAAGTGTGTTCCACGTCTCAAAAGTGCAAATGCTAGAATGAATAGGATCAAACCCGAATCGCACACCAAAAAATCGCCCACCTGATATCGTGGGATAACTCATCTACCTCGTTTGTTGTGTAGGTGGTGGTAAGCCAATGAAAAACGAAGCTACTTGTCGAATCCGGATGACCGGATATTTTGCAAACCTGCGACGTCTGTGGAGTTGATGTGACATCAGCACGTCTGTCGAAGGTAGGTTACTGTTGTGTCTACTGTGTGTCTACTACTGTTGTGTCAGAGACGTGGACTCTGAACATCGACGGAAGACCGAGAATTCCCATGTCTAACGATTAGAAACTAGGAAGCATTGTTCAAGTAGGGTAGAGCGATAGGAAAAATAGGGCTGGGATGTGTCGGATGCTTTTTGAAAGAACATGTCAACCATGAGATATTCACTCCATGGACTACAGTAGTTGGAATAGGTAGTCCATGTGTAACTGGATGGCCTGATGGGTAGAGGTCTTCCAGCTCGGTCATATACAAGAGGGTATTCTTTGACCCAATTGTGGGTTCATGATAAAAACCGAACGAACTCGCTCGGTCGTTAGTTCCAATGAATGCATGTCCTCTCATCATTCTTCCTGATATTGATGAGCGAAACGGTAGCACTTGGAACCAAATTACGGTTGACTCATAGCTTACGGTTAGTATGTTAGATCTATAGGACCCACTAACGAAGCATGGAACCTTTGGCTCAGCTGTGCTAGCAAATGGTACCTCTCTGGGCATTAATTCTGAGACGCAGAATAGTAATTGGTAGCCATCTTGAAAGATACAACCCAGTCCCATCACCCATGGCATCTCTACATAAAGCGATCACGTGCTATGAACTGGTTACTTCATCATCGCTCGCATTGGGCCGTCTTTTTCTCATTCTCCTCATCCTTCACGAACCGGCTGAAATCGACGTGTCCTTGGTGGGAAACATATGGTAGAAGGACAGAGTGTGTGGCTCAGCAACAGAATATGAATAAAGCCTATGGGACGAAAAAGGAGAAATACTGAAGATCGAGACTAAAGATGCTAACATCAAATGCCCTGATACTTGACTCGATTGCCGTGAAACATGAAACGAACTGAATGTTTATTTTCCTGGTCACAATAAGCGATAAGAGTTCTCATGTGAGATTCAATCGACAGGCGAAGAAAGTTTGATATGAGAATGGGTTTATCTGTGAAAATAAGCAAAAATCTGGTGATGTGACGACGATACTGTTATCCGTGTAGTACTTCTCCCGGTCTCCAGGGTGAAAGGGAGGTAATGAAGACACGGGTGATTGGGGAATGCGCCCCACTGTTATCAGCTAGAGCAACAGCCCATCTTGACACCACTGAATGGGTACGTTGAATACAACTTCTTCGACGGTTACTTGCACTGAGGTACTAGCTGACACTGATCCTACTCAATTCGGGCAAATTGATCCACAAAATACAATATGAGTGAAGAAAGCGTCCCATTAATTGTCTTGATTGGGGCCTCATGGGATTTCGACCTGGTGTAGGTCGAGATAGCTTAGTGGTTAGAGGTTTGTGGTTCGAACACGACCTCTACATCTCGATTTCTGTCTAGCAGTATTCCGGCCCTCGTTTCGACCTGGTGTAGGTCGAGATAGCTTAGTGGTTAGAGGTTTGTGGTTCGAACACGACCTCTACATCTCGATTTCTGTCTAGCAGTATTCCGGCCCTCGTTTTCCTTCGGGTTGCATGGCAGCTAGAGGCACCGAAAGTGTTACAGCTGAATGATTACTTTTATTTTACCTAAATCAGTAGGTTGGTGGTGTTTACTAAAAGCGGTGTTCCATGAAACATGGTTGATCTATACGGAGTGCTGTGACCAAATGAATTCGAACGCAATCAAATGCTTGACTTTCAGAAGTGAGGATGAGGACGTTTCGGAATTGGGATGACGTGCTACGACAGTAAAGAAAAAGCGACCCAGTAGCTCATTTTCAGGTATTGATTCCCCTTTACTTTAGGAGACTAGTTTAAATGCTACAGCGACTCTGTGAGGCTAATGGGACTTGTCTGCGCAAAGCCGTCAAAAGAAAGGTATTAACTCGCTACTGTGAAAGGATGTCATTCCATAAGTTCTACAGATTATTGGATCCACACCCAAGTGAAATGTTATACGCTAGACACAGCACTGTATAGCCAAGGTGCTCCACGCAAAAACAGACAGACACATATGCATTAGTTACAGACCGATCCGCTTCGTCATACATAACGACGTTGTATTCATTTCGTCATTGGGAGAGAAGCGGTCGGAGGAGGGACAAAGTTGAAACGCTCAGAATTAGTAACTGTAATCACATAATAGCAAGCCAACATTAGTAACGCTGATACTAGCCTCGCGCGAATAAGTCATTCAGCTGTCTATCACGTGTTGTTAAAACTTGTTACTCGATGAACTGCACGTGATTACACCCACCGTTTTCAAACGAAATTACAATACTACACTCCCTGACACGTTAGTTATACACACACCTACCTAGCTCTCCGCAGGCGCTCAAACACCGTTTATAGGACTAAAAGATATTGCGCTGATATCGCGAAAATAAAAAAGTTTGGAACATGTAGAGAATCTTAGATAAGAGTTGGTAGTGCTGACTTATTCGCAGCCGGTTGAGCGTCACGCTCCAACGGTATTCGGATTCTCACAAAGGTATCCTTCAACGTACCTTAGGGTCATTTATTTCTAGAGGTAGGATGAAGAAGGGTTCTTTGGTTGCAACACAAGTGGCTTGACGCGTGAGTTCATCGACTGACACACCGGTTGGTTTTCGAGGTGTGGGGACTCTGCCGTGCTTGACAGTGGACCGCGCTATCAAGACTCCGGAAAACAATTCAGATATTCGACTGTGACCACCCTGAAGCATAGTCTAGAGAAGACAGAACGAAAGCGTGACAGCAGTAAAATACGTAAACGTTGAAATTAACAAAACGACGATATACTGAGGTTATGCTAAAGACAGATCTATTCGGTGGAGGATTTAGAGGACAAATTAATCTAAATAACAGGAATCTCATTGAAGCTAATGCGTTGATCCTCCATCAAATGGTGAATGTTCATGGAACCTTATGGGTATTCCAGCTGGTTCATTCAAGCGAAAAGACAGGATTTGAGATTAAGCAAAGCCCTATACCCATACTATCGGACTGCCGTCGAAACAATATCTCCAGATTTGGTAGTTGACTTTGCTCGATTCAACTTGTTTCCCAGAAAGCACGAGAAAATCAAACCGTTCGAACATCTTTGTCCAACTTGATAGTACACTGTCAAATGTAAGCGGTACTTCGTGCTTCTCCGACTGATTTCAAATAATATGAAAGTTGAAAGAAGGCCGGATGGATAAGATCATGATGCTTGAAGGAACTGCGTTCGATTCTCCGTCAGTAAGTTCAACATGAGTTTTCCGTATGCTGTTTCAAGGACGACGAATTTATAAAAATCCATTATTTACATTCGGTTGGCAAGAGGTATTTATTATAACGATTGCTAGTATCCAGTGATTGCCTATTTGAATTGGAGGTCACGTAGTCCGCGTGAGTTAACTGCTTACAATTTGCGCACATTATACCCAGCTAATCACTCAGTCAGTCAGTCTATTACCAACAAACCATATGTCGGGGGTTGTTTCCAGCTGCTACAACCACCGAAAATGGGAGCGTGGGAGCTATAGCCAATCATAGGACTCGATGGCATAGTCGGTTAGTGCACAGTGTACATTGCTCTGAGGGAATAGGAAACTGGACAGCTACGCGCTGAAGGCGATAGTTTTGACACGCAAGAGCGTCACTCACTGCCTGACAGAGCCATTTCTGCCAGTTTCCCTTAATCATTGGTTAGTTGATTTACGGGATCCTCACCCGAGGAGGCAGCAGTTATCCACCCGACTTTACTGGTTAGCGTTTTCATATCTCAGCGGTGCTTATCCGATGTTCCCACCAGACATGACCAATGCTTCGGAGGCACCGGTAGTCAAATACTGACAACTCCAGTACGTTCTATGCGCATAGAGGCACCGTCTCTAGCCCATAAAGTACTGCGGATAGCATTGCCGCAGTGTATACTCCGCCCTTGACAAACTAATTAACGTCACATCTGCCGCACAGGTATTCAGGTTGGTAAAAGCTACCCTGACCTTCCCGATATGAGAAGCAATCTCACTTCCAGCCAGTCCACAGGAGCTTATACCGCTGTTCAAGCAAATAAACTTATCAACCAAGTCGACTGGTTCGTCTGAAAGCATGACGTTTAGGTTTGATCCCACCCTTACAGTTTACAGGTGTGAAACGCATGCCGAACAGTGCGGTAGAGTTATTTAAGTTATGTGAAATGGTTTGCATTTTTGAAGGATCTGAATCCAGGACAGCAATATCGTCCGCATACTCAATATCCGTGAGCGAACGCTCCGGATGCATTTCGATCCTAAAGATTTAAAAAACAGGCAGAAAATAGGCAATGTTGTGGAATTTGGGTAGCTCGGGTGTGCCAAAAACTATGCAACCTACGGTCTTCAAATAAGCTAGAACCCACAAACAGGAAGCATATGAAATTCTGTGAACAGGTACCGGCTCATCTAGCTTAGACAGCTCACCCACGGGTTACCAGAAGTATACATCTTTCGGTCACCCGACCAGCACAGTCCACTATTCTTTCTCTCGTAGTGGACAGGCATTGATCTATTGGGAAGCAACTGACCTAAACATGCACACCACACTTTGTACCATTCGGTCATTCCAATCTCATCTTATGCAGTTCCGTAATTCAGCAGCTTCAAACCTCCGTGAGCTAGCAAAGGGCGATAAAAAGTAAAGGGTCGATAGTCTCACTTTATATTTTTATCGTATAAGACTGACAAACGATTGACAACTTTCTCTCACGTCAGAAATGATTTAACGAGCCCCGAATGGACGGCGTATTCACAAAATTTAGGATAGAAGTCGAAAATACTCGTTTATGTATCATCTACATAGGCGTTTATGTTGAATACCCACGTGTTACCTATACAAAGGTATGACAGTGGTAGTTCTGAAAGGTATGTTGTAGTTGACCACAACAGCCAACCCATCGGATTGCTACAACAGTTAGATGGAAATAAGTCAACTTTAAAACAAACCTTTCTGGCTTCTGGACGCCGTTTGCCAGAACGATCAGTGATGATCCAATCGGAAAAGTCGTCCTCAATACCATTTACCGTTGGACTGCAGCCGGTTTGGTCCACTGCAGCGAGCTCTTCATGTAGGCGTGACAGCATACGGGTGAGACATTCCTGAAACGACAGCAAGAAAGTAACATAACACTGAAGTCAAAGAAATTGTGCCTATTTAGCGAATTCAACATTTAGATCAGGACCACGAAGAAGAAGGGCCGAGCCCGTTTTCAAAAGTTGGAATATCAAGTTCGAATAGTGTGATGCACCGTAGATGTCAAAAACAGCGTATTGGTTGTGGAAACAGCTCGCCGCACGAAGTTAGTCACAGTTTGAATAAGGAGGAGGGATAACGCAGAGTTAAGCACATCAAATAAGCCAATACTTCGCTCTATGGTTGGATGGCTCCGATTCGGTACCGGACAGCTTCCACACATGGCGCCGGGTTGACTAAAATAAGCCAAGTTCAGGACAGCCATCGATTTCCACAGAAAATGTGCAACGTGAGGCAATCAATGACTGTTATAAGGGTAATGTGTGAGCTTTTACATGTCCTTCCCATTAGACAAGGCAAGCATGCACTGATGGATTAATAAGTATCCATTCTATCAAGAACGTACACTAGCCACTGTCAGTTTCGTTGTTGGACAAATTGAGAATGGTGCGTTGAAGCGTGAGACCTCTTGTGGAAACTTTAACTGCCTTTCGGACCGTCAAAGACGTCAGCAGTCAATTTGATTTGAGCTGGACAGTAGCCTGGTACCAACCAATATTCGGTACAAATAAGGATCTTAGCTACCTGAAAGAAGTGACTTAGACGTGTGCCATTGAGAGAGGTCTGTATGGATGGAGCATCTTTTTTCAACAAATTTATTCTTCTTTCTGGAGCTGATGAGTGATGTAGACTTACTGATGTGATCGGTTACCGTCAGCAGTTTCACCAGGCTATTGTTCAGAACGACAATGTCAGCTCCATAGTTCAGGCCTAAGACCCGTGTGGCCAGGCTAATTTAGATATCAAGATAGTTTTGTGGGCCTAATCAATCCTTAAATCCAACACTGGGGTACCTCAGATACACAGGACATCAGGGTAGATGCCACTGTACCCCCTTGTTGATAATATCCCAGCAGCAGTGCACTGTATACAAGGTAACCCGTGTCGATGCAATGACTGCACTACAGACAAGCGGGATAAAAATACAGGAGGGAAATAGCAACAACCTCCTACTGAATAAGCGTTCTGGCATTTTGGTAGTTAAGCGGTGCTTATACTAAGTGACAAGGAGAAAATGCTCTAGGAACCACAATAGTGGTAGAAACACCGCAAAACAGACTGGAAGCAGATGCCTCAGAGAGACCAAGTGAATAAACTTCAATCCTAATTGGCATTTGAGACACGTGCGTGGACTTGTGCAACCAGTCATCATCTCATTTGTGGCCTCATCTTGGAATCAATATTTTCTGTGCTCTCGTCATCACCTGAAAACTGATACCATAAAGTGAAAGGACACCAACAGAAGAAAACCAGCAGTCCCGACAGGCAATAAATTTCTACTTCAAAATATAAATATTCGATTTCTGGTAGCCACTAGGAAAAGTCTAAATAAACCGGTCCCGTGAACATGACTCAGAAGATCATAAATAATCCATGGAGATACAAAAATCACTGTAGGTGAAGAGTGGCGTGGTTGAGTAGACTTCTGAATGTGTGGAAAACGTATTTTTGATGCCAAGTATTAGGTATGTGTTGACACAACGACTCCACACATACAAATGATTTCGACATCCATCAAAATCAGTTGTATATATGGAGCTACCATACGAGACACTACTTCAAGGAAGGCGAAATCACCCAGTTTCTTGCATTTCAAAGGTAGGCTGCTTACCATTAATGAGGCTACTGAGGAAAGTGCAGTCTATTCGCACTAGTGGAAATTCTTATCAAGCGTGTGTTCATCGCCAATATGAAACAGTAGGATCGGATTGCTCAATGAGTTGGGTAATGCTGTTCAGACTAATCATAGAAATCGCCATCGTGATCGTTGTACAAGTGAAACCTGGTGCGATGAATCAGATTCAATTAAGTTCAACGTAGATAAACTTTACGGTCACGCCATCCGGTTGTGTTCTACGTAACGTGCGAGCAACAAACAACGCAACGGCCGAATAACTTACGGCTCCGTCTTCCTGGGATCCTCCGCTTAGGTCCAAAAGACGGAGGAACTGTTCATCTGCCACTAGTGGCGGACCCAAATCAAACCGGGTTATGGATGATCGTCGCACTGTGGTGGGCCCATCGTTTCGCAGTTCCACTCGTCCTGATTGACCCGGTGCGTTGAGTTTATTCGCCATCGCTGGTGACGGCAGCGGTATAAACTGTTTGAATAAATCCAACCTAAATCAGGAGAGACAGAAATGAAAAGGTAGTGATGGCTAATACTTCTATGAAATCACAATATGCTTAAATGAGAGTGAACACCAAAACAGCAGCCGTGCCCAAGCCGAGTTAAGTAAGCCAAAGACCACCGGGAATTAGCCGAAGAAACAGGGGTAATTAGTTCAGCATCAGTAACACCAAATAAGGCATGTTTGCCGGAGGGACTTGTCCTGAAGGTTCATAGTCCTTCGGGTGAGTGCGATCCCCACTTCTCTTCTCTAGAGATAAAAAAGAGATGATCCTTAGTAAACCTATGAGCCCCTATGTCGTGCCTACTCTAAAGTAGCCATTTAGGTTCAAAAATGTCATCACGTTCCTTCACTGATACGACTGTTGCTAATTTACTCAGGATGCTTGATGAACAAGGGACAAACGCAACCTACAGCTGAGTGAAGGAATACTAGTTGCGTCGAGATGACATATGTATTGCCTCATCTGATTAAGGCCGGATGGGTATAAGGGTGGAAGATACAAAGTAATCTAGCGTTTGACTGGTATCACCTGATTATCTGAATAAAGGAGACAACTAAAAAGTGTGGCCTGATGAACCACACAGCCATGAAGCACACTCAGAAGGAAGCCGAATGGTTTGAAGTGAACAATGGCGCTCATAGGTCGATTCCAGCGCCAATTAGTACGCAAATAGGTCATTGTATTGAGACAGCCGTTGTTGTTCCAAGTACTGGTGCTTGATTTAGGTACACTTTCACCTATGAACTGCATCACTGGTAAGTTAAACCCAAGGCATGTTTCATTGCATGCACGGCTAACCATGAGTTGCTTGGTCTACCGGGTAGCATTCATGGCACCATCAAAAGCTGAAAACCAGCAGATGTCGCTTGAAATCATTTCATCAACTGTGGCGCGTAAACATATTATACGTGGGCTATAAACGAAGTTTGATAAGCATTTCTGTGAAGCCACGGAGGGTAACAGACAACAAGATATATTGTCAAATAATTCAGCGTGATAAAAGAATACTAAAGAAGAGGTCAAAGTGGAAAGCGTACTTCGCGTAAGAAAAACATTTGTTGGAAATTACAGGGGTTCGGAGCCACAGGAACTAAAATAATGTCAACAGGACGGTGATAATGCCTCGGGAACCATATAGTGCAAAACGGCTAAACTTGTTTGCCAATCACAAAGATTCTGCAGAAAAAAGTAACCACAGATGTTTGGTAGTCGCGGAATATTTTCACTGAAAGAAGCAGAGCACGTTGCGAATTGAAGGAGCAAACAAACTACATACACCGATGCACGTAACAAACTTGACATTGAGCTTTCCGCTACACGTGAAAACTTGTGTTGAAGGTTCTGTGTTTATCCCCCGCTTCAGATGGTTTCGAATCAAGGAATTTTAACGGTGAGAACTAATACGGTAGCCAATCCAAACAACATACTAAACATACGGATGTTCTACCCTGGAGAGATCAACCGAAGGAACCCACCAAATACGACAGCTCCAAAGGACACATGTTCTTCATACCTAACGAAGGAACGTTTCAATGCTAGCCGACAGTGAATAAGAAGCCTTCAGATATTCGATCAAACCGGATGCGTCAATAGGGTTCCGAAAATAGCACACAATAGAAGAGATGAGAGAGAAATCCTCACTTTAAAATGACAATCAAGTATCTCAATAAGACTTAGAACAAAACGGACGAATACGATAGACAACAGTTGTTGAAAATAACCAGCAATAAACGCCAACGTGACAGCACTTACATAAGCTGGCATAGAGAACCGGATTTAATTACGGCATTGCTGGCTGAGAGTTCCCGGAAAAGACGAACAACTGAAGGTATATGTAACAGTGTCTGTAGGCAGACATTCAAGAAACAACAATTCCTGTAGTTCTGAAAGCCTCGTGGTCTCAAATTCGATTGCTGAATGGTTTCCTCGCTTGAGGCAGTGGCGTTGTTTCCGATAGATATACCTAGGATGGAGTAACAGTGTAGATGCATCAAGAAAAACGTGCAAGAGATGCATTGGTACGTGAAACGTAGCTTCCAAAAGTAAACAGGACGTGAGTTCATTAAATAAGAAATCGGAATATCTAACGATGGAATCGGTGATAGTTATCACAGACGATGCACGATAGTGCGCCCATTTTGTGATTACATAACGGGACTTAACGGGACAGCGACCTATTTAAATCAGACACTACGAGCTTTTGTTCCTTAGTACGCAAATGGCAAAACAAAGCGAACCTTAATGCCACAAGGTAGGCTGTAAGAAGGCAAAGACAGATCATACTGACCATTGTTTTCTATACAGGAAAATGCTGGTAGCTCAGGTAACGTAGATGGTAGTTGGCTTGTTAGCCGGGCTAGGTAATTTGACTGCAAACGTTTCATCACCAATCGATGTGACATCACCAGTGCGTTGTTGGGGAGCGTAGTGATGCGTAACGATGGGCTGGTGGTTGTGTGTTGCATAGTGTGTGGGTGTGTGTTGATATACGTGCTGCAAGCCAGATACGACATTTCACATTAACTGGAACTTCAAAAATGCGTGTGAAGAGAGCGAACCAGTGACTTTCACGTTGGAAGACACACACTCTAAGCCGCAGGACAGCGTAAGGGTTGACCAGATAGTACAGTGAATGAAGCTGAATAGAAGCCTGATGAAGGTTGCCTGGCTATTTGACGGAGTGATCAAAAGATAAGAAACTGATCCACGATGAGCCACAACAAATACAATAATACCGTTCAGCCATAAAGCCCTTCGGTGCCTAGCTGCCGCGCCACCCGAAGGAAGCACAATGGCTAAGATACTGTCAGGTTGCCCAACCCAGAAAGTAGTCAGGATGTTGGGGTGGGGTTCGAACCACGGACCTTCCGGTGAACCACTGAGCCATCTCGAGCTCATGACAAGGCAGCCAGAGGTTGGTGTATTCTCCAAGCAAAGTTCGTCCCTGGAGATGCAGTGGAACTAATAGTAAGTTGCAGTCCGTATGGTGCAAAATTAAGTAACCTCCCTAGTGTATAGGTTCAAAATTCGGGATCCACTGTGCAATGCTTGAAATCGAGCCCAAAAGGCGTTCAAGCTTACCGCTCCACAAGAAGAGCACAAGGCTCTCCTAACACTGCCAGTAAAGTATTACCTAGGGAGGCTGTTTACCTTACGCGTGGCTAATAAGGGCTACGTCGGTGAACAGGTTTAGCGTTCACGGAACTAAGTCGTGCTCAACCACCAGAGGCAATCAAAAGGAGGAACTCACGTATTAAGCCATCTTGACACCCATCACGGTACTAACAAGTAACAGCATTCAGAAGTCAAATGTCCGGATAAGAAAAAGGTGACATTGAACATACGAGACGGCGAGATAACAGGTATTTTACGCATTGTAGGCTAACATCGCAAAAAGTAATCAAGAATTCCCATTTCCAAACCTTGAAATTGTGGCAACAAGAATGAATATGAATGTACATCGCATCACTATAGCTGATCAAACAAAAGGTCAGTGTCCAAATTAAAGATAAAATGCGACGGTAAACCAAAGGTTCTCATGGTTGAAACATCATCCGGAGAGAAGTTGTGGTGAACATGAACTTGACAAATCACTTCCCACAGCACCCATTATGTGGTATTGACTTGGCTGAGAGTGACCAAGGCATGGTCGGAAAAAATTTAAGCCCTAAGGGAACATTATACCGAATACCGGGCGCTGGTCAAACGTGAGAAAAAACGTCCGCTGATTGGAAGATCTATGCGTATTACAGGAAGCCGCCTGTCCGGCACTCTAACGGATGGAAAAAAATCCACTAAGAATTATTAGACAATTAAAAAAAATCAGAATGCGAAAACAGTACTAGATACATACCAGCAGGTGACGGTTGCTTGGATCCCTTCGAACGTTTGCGGCGGCTTCTCCGCCTAGAGGAGGTTTTATCGCGAGTGCTTTTGAATTCTGCATGAGATTCAGTACGTAGTTGGATGAGCTGGTCCTCCAGTTCAGGTAACTCGATCATTGAATGATACAAATGCACTATCAGCTAGCGCATCCTAAAAAGGATAAAAAGGGTCTAAGAAAGTGCGAAGAGAACCTTTTTCATCATCCTCAGCTATGGAAAAAGCTTACATGTTGTACAGTCATTATGGCCGCCCCACTTTTCTTTGCTGATGGTTTTGAGAGCAATCGAGCAATCGTGGTATGAGGCAGTCTGGGGGTAAAGTCGTACTGTCCTCTGCGACAGGAGTGTGAAGGCAGTAAGGTGTTCCCCCAGGCGACCAGCATGTCCATTTTCATGGAAGCAACGATGCTGCCTTCCCCCGAGGAAGGACGGGCTAGAAAAGGTCGGCCCCCAAAACCGCACACTCCGATC
>NW_008751872.1:589402-591516 GCF_000715545.1 Opisthorchis viverrini
AAAGAGCACCGACATTGTGATCCTCGCAGGCGATTTGAATGCTCAAGTAGGTCGTCTGAGCTCCTTGGAATCACACTTGGGTGGTCGTTTCGGAGTCGATGCTCGCCGCACAGACAACGGAGATCGACTTCTTCAGATGTGTGCTGACCACGAACTGCCTCTGGCAAGTACGAGCTTTCAACATAAACGTTCGCACCGCGTAACCTGGCGGCCTGTCATCATTTTTTGTGTGCTTATTCTTATACTTACCACGTATACTCGTACTGAACCTTTGTATGTATATTTCAGCTCATGTACGCTTGTTCTTACACAAGTAAAACGTTGCTTATCCTCGAAAACCTGGACTCTGTTCTAACTCGTTCTCGGATTCATTCTAAACGTCTCAGTTTACTTGTCTAAGAACACAATGGAACCGCAACTACGACCTCTGTTCTTTGACGCTGACCCAAACTCCGCAGATGCAGCAAAACGCTGGAATCACTGGTTTCGTACCTTCAAAACCTATCTGAAAACTGTCGAATCCTCTAAACCCAACAAACATGAAACTCTTATCCACTTTGTGGATCTGTTGGTATACGATCACATTGCTGATCGCACCAACTATGAATCTGCAATCGACACGCTACGGAAATTATATGTCCGTCCGAAAAATGTTATATATGCACGCTACCTGCTACAGACCTACAAGCAGGAGAGTGGACAAGATATCGATCAGTTCGTACAAAAACTGAAGTCATTAGCCATATACTGTGAGTTTAAATCTGTGTCTGCAACTGAATATCAAGATGAGTGCGTGCAGGATGCTAGAATTAACGGCCTGGCGTCCAAATCCATCCGCGAGAAACTTCTAGCACAGAGCGAACTCACTCTGTGCCAAACATACCAGCTGGCTAGATCCCTCAAATTAGCTCACAAACAGTTACAGTCATATGTTAGTAACGAACCCATATCTTGCTCTACGATTCCACCCATTTCACAGAATCCCGAATTCCGTGTTGATCCGACCACTGCTGCTGTAAAATCCATTCAGACATGTTATTTCTGCGGTTATGATGCACATCCTCGTCCAAAGTGCCCCGCTCGAGAAGCCGTCTGGAATCTTTGTGGTAAACGCGGTCACTTCCACCGCGTGTGCCGTTCAAAAAATACCTCCAAGTTCCACACAAGTTGTACAACAAAGCCTACTTTATCGTCATTATTTGTTCCAGCAGCTCCTACCTGCTTGGCGCATGCCATGGCAACTATCTAAGTCAATGGCATCACTCTCCGTGCTCTGGTCGACACAGGGAGTTCTTGCAGTTTCATTAACGCTAAGGTCGTGAAACTGCATAATTGGAAAATTTACCCAACTTTCTCAGTCGTCACAATGGCGTCTACATCCCTATCTTGTCGAACGACTGGTTACGCTTGTGTTTCTGTCCGATACAGAGATACCTCATACAATGAACTGAAGCTCTTTGTAATGCCAAACCTCTGCATCGACGTTTTGCTCGGGCATGACTTTCTAGGTCTACATGGCAAGGTAGAAATTTCATTCGGCGGAGATCGTGATCCGCTCACCATCTGCGTCCTGACGGCTGTAAACGTTGAATCACCATCACTTTTCGCCAACCTGTCTCCAGATTGCAAACCTGTTGCAACCAAATCAAGAAGGCATCACCCGGATGACGAAAAATTCATTCGCGCCGAAGTTGACCGCTTATTGCAAGAAGGCATCATCGAACCGTCAACGTCTCCCTGGAGAGCGCAGGTTTTGGTTACCAAGGGTATCAGTCACAAACGCCGGACGGTTGTTGACTACAGCCAAACTAACAACCGGTTCACATATCTGGACGCTTACGCTCTGCCGCGCTTGGACAAAATGATTGAGGAAATTTCGTACTACGAGGTCTATAGTACATTAGACCTCATGTCTGCCTACCATCAAGTCCCCATCTCTGCATCCGACAAACCTTTTACAGCATTCGAAGCACGTGGTGGCCTGTTTTAGTTTTGTCGCATACCCTTCGGTGTCACAAACGGTGTTGTGTGTTTTCAGTGAACTATTAACAATATCATTACGACTGAAAAGCTGAAAAGCACGTATGCCTACATAGACAATGTGACTATTTGTG
>NW_008751872.1:592506-599060 GCF_000715545.1 Opisthorchis viverrini
GGATATAACCTCGGCAACGTTGATTGACTGTCTCACACAGATCTTCTGTCTGCTCGGAATGCCAGCCTATATCCATTCCGACAGAGGCTCATCGTTCATGCGACTGAGATTCAATAGCTTTCTTCTCGAGAAAGGTGTTGCTATGATCATACATCAGCTTCTAATCCGCAGTGTAAAGGTCAATTTGAGCGTCTCAACGGTACTCTCTGGAAAACAATAAGCTTAGCGCTGAAGTCTCACAATCTCCCGCCTTCCCGTTGGGAATCAGTACTCCCTGATGCTCTACAACTGTACTCCACACGAACGTTTGTTCCAATACGCACGTCGCTCAACATTTGGAATATCGTTGCCATCTTGGTTGACCACCCCTGGTCCAGTTCTGCTGCAACGAGGTGATAGGCCATCCAAGTACCAACCACTAGTAGAAGAAGTTGACCTTCTGAACCTCAACACTACGCACACATTGCTCATCGAGACGGAAGAGTCGAAACCGTGTCCCTTCACCGTCTAGCCCAAGCGGTTCAGAATACAACTGACAATGTTCTCAATCTGTCTGAATCCAATGGGGATACCGAACACCCAGATACGACTGAAATAACCGGACGTCAGCCCGATAGCTCTCAAGCATCTGAGTCTTCTTCGGTACCGTCTTCCGAACACCAACCGAGTTATCCTGGAATTCTAGAACAACAGCGATGCATTCATCCCTACAGCTTGAGGAACAGAGACGCTTGATTCAGTACATCACCTCCTGTCTANGATACGACTGAACTAACCGGAGGTCAGCCCGATAGCTCTTAAGCATCTGAATCTTCTTCTGTACCGTCCTCCGAACACCGAACGAGTTATCCTGGGATTCTAGAACAATAGCGACGCATTCATCCATATAGTTTGAGGAACAGAGAAGCTTGATTCAGTACATCACTTCCTGTCTACGTCAGCTCATATGTGCCTATTCAAACACTGTCGGGGTGAATGTCATGATTTTTGTGTGCTTATTCTTATACTTACCATATATACTCGTACTGAACTTTTGTATGTACATTTCGGCTCATGTACGCTTGTTCTTAGACGAGTAAAACGTTGCTTATCCTCAAAAATCTGGACTCTGTTCTAACTCGTTCTCGGACTCTTTCTAAACGTCTCACCGACAATAAAGCAAACGACAAACCAGAGTTGAAATTGAACGCCCATAAAAAAGATATGCTCATTTACCTGTAAGTTGTTGAGGAACTTGTAGTTGATGGGGAATGAAGGCTGTTGGTGCTGGAAATGTGAACCCACCAGTCAGAGGTGCTGGGGTAGCTGATAATGCTGTAGGGACGGCTGGCAACGTTGCAGGTGCAGCCGGAAGTGGTGCCGGTATGGTTGGTAGTGTTGTCAAGGGGGAGGGCAAGGGAGCTACTGTCTGATGGGCTATTTCTGCTTCAAACCTAATAAGATGTAGTACGGTAAAGCAAATAAGCAACAATCATACCTGTTCATCTCTTCTTCCATCTGACGCAGTTTGGTATCAGTACCAGTCATTGTGTTGAACTACTACTGTGATCGATGCTGGGGGAAGTGAAGGTGTTAGTCAAACGCAGTGTGAAAGCACACAAATATCTGAAAAAACGAGGAACAATGTCACTCTTTTTAGCATATAAAGGCTGGTCTGTGACATGTCTATTTGAAGAAATCAAAAAGGGCGTTCCGCATTCCTGAGTAGGCAATGACATAAGGAAATTGGATACAGAGTAGGTCCAACGCTGGTGATAGAGTTCAGCTTCACGTGGCTGCTGCCATAGTTGTCTGCTTATCATTGTAATCACATCATAAAATCGCGATGAATCTTTGTATGTACATTTCAGCCCATCCAAGCATGTTCTTAGACAAGTAAAACGTAGCTTATTCCCGATAACTCGGACTACATTTTAACTTGCTCTCAGATGCATTCTAAACGTCACAGTTGCGTCATACGTCATGCATTCTGGGAAAAAAAACATGAAACGACTCGTGTTTTTTCGCCATAGCAACACTCACTGAATAGAACACTAATTGGGTCAACAGGCATAAACAAACCAGAAAAAAGACACGAAATCGCAGGATCCAGACCAAAAGCGGGCATATCGCCGAGAAGGTCGGGCGAGATGGCCCAAGTGGTTGGAGCGCGAATTTACTGACCGCAAGGTCCGTGGTTCGAACCCGAACTCTGCCTCTCGACTTCCCCTGTCTAGGCTTGAACAACCTGGCAGTATTCCAGCCATCGTGCTTCCTTTGGGTAGCATGGCAGTTAGGCACCGGAAGAGTGCTACAGCTGAACCATTCTGAGGGCTCCACCCTAAACCCTCTATAAGTCAATCTGATATACTTTAGATGAGTACACCGGTGAAACTTCGACTGAAATATTTTCACTTCGATTTTTCAGAAGCCACTAACTCAGCTTTTGGCCCCTCCCCAGGGGCCAACACAGGGCTGACGAACTCTCTAGGAATAAGACAGGCAAGACACTGTGCTGTCACGTTCAAGTGTCCCATCCCTCCGTCTGTCCATGATACAGAGCAATAACACTAAGTATTTTGATGATGGGTCAACCTAGTAGGATAGTAAAACTCCTTGGAAATGATGACCCGGTTGGTTTTCGCGCGATATTCTTCCATCCTTTTGGGACGTAGGAAACAAAGTCAAGGGGCTTTATTCTGTCGGTATTCTTTTCCCGTCGCAGAAAATTTGGGGTAAGGCCACCACGAGAACTGCGATGGACTAGCGGTTGGACTCTATCGAAGAGAACCGTGTGGTTCGTGCGCTTTGTTGCGCCGAAGCAACTTCTGCTGTCAACGGCTAAATTATAATTGAATGAGGAAGCATGACGGCTGGCTGCCCAAGCCTAGACAGAAGTCGGGATGCACAGCCCCCCCCCCCCCCCCGGTCAGTAAATTTGCGCTCTTAAGAATGACCCTTCTCTCCGTCGACGTTTGGCTAGTGCCAGCGTTGCACTCGGATTCATCTATTTCTTACAGCGGTCGAATTGATGGTGGCAACTGAACTGCTCATCAATGTTCAGCCCATCGTTCAAGATGACGTTTCTGTAAGTGAACTGAGGTCCCATCCTTTTCATTAACATCCACCTCGTCAGGACAGTTGAGCTGTTTAGCCGGAGAGCAGTGCAATCGTTCCCTATAGCAAAAGAGTTCTCCATTTCCCGATCCTGTACGATCTTGCAG
Source organism: Opisthorchis viverrini (assembly GCF_000715545.1). NCBI lineage: Eukaryota > Metazoa > Platyhelminthes > Trematoda > Opisthorchiida > Opisthorchiidae > Opisthorchis > Opisthorchis viverrini. The sequence continues at coordinate 595,710 of NW_008751872.1, forward strand.
CACCTTCTACCAATGTTTAGGCTCTTCATTAGGGATCTGTACGCGCCATCTTATTTGTTGCTTGCTGGCAATTTACCTGACTTGAATATTCTGCTGAGAGTGAAGAGACCGAGTGCTTATTATGGTCGCAAGCGGCTTCGAGCAAACAAGTTCAAAAGATGTCAGCACGGATTCTTCCGTCCTCCAGGGCTCGAGATAGCTCAATGGTTAAGGTGCTAAAAGCCGTCCAACCATAATACCCTTTCGGTGTCTAGCTGACATGCCATCAGGAGGAACGAGGGCTAATGTGTTGTCAAGATGCCCAAAGCTAGACAGGGGAAGTCGATAGGCAGAGGTCGGGTTCGAACCACGGAGCATCCGCTCTAGCCACTGAGCCGTCTCACCAGCTTATGGCCCCGAATGTCCGCGGTTCGAACGAAACCTCAGCATCTCTACTGCTCTTGTATAGATCTGGGCAACCCGGAAATATCTCAGTCCTTGTGCCTCCTTCCATTGGTATGGCAGCTAGGTACCGAAAGGGTGCTGCAGCTGAACGAACGAGTCATCCTTTACATCACTGCGATCCGGAAGCTTCTGAAGAACTGATGTGAATTAGTGGACTCTAACCAATTCTGTCTGACTTATTTTTTGGTGTTACATAAGCTGCGACCAATGGAACTGAGGAGTTGTCTCGCAATTAGTAGAACTCATGCCATATATGTTCAACTTCGGTGCATAGGTGCCATGCCGTCCGAAGGAAGCACGAGGCCTGAGAAACCGCCAGGTTACCCAAGCTTAAAAACAAGCAGTCGAGATGCCGAGGTTGGATACAAACAACAGAACTTCCTTATGGTAATTTTGCGCCATGAACACTGAGTTACTTCGAGGTACGATCGAACGTGACAAGCGGTTCCTTGAAAAATGGACGCAAACGCTCTCCGCGCGCTGAGTTGACTACTAAATTCCATGTCCACAAAAAACCGCCAAACACTCAAACCTCCCAGTGTAGTGAGTACCTAGCATGAGGAAATACGTTTTTTCGAAGGCCCGAGGATAACATAAGGTCCATTTCAAGCGGAGTTCCGTACCGATACTGCTAAAGCCCTCATAGTTCAGCGCTGCTACAGGGAAGTCGATTCATGCGCAAGGCAAACTGAAGCAAACGATTGGCTGGTCCTGTCATGTCCTAGTCCATAACAAAACGTACAACCACTTCATACGAGACCCAGCTGCTTAGCAGAGGTTCACGAGGCCGATCGGGGTAAGCTCGGGAGCGGGCCTGGCGGTTCGCGGTTCAAGTCCGGGCGACGTCGGACCCCCCCCCCCCGGTCAGTAAATTTGCGCTCTTAAGAATGACCCTTCTCTCCGTCGACGTTTGGCTAGTGCCAGCGTTGCACTCGGATTCATCTATTTCTTACAGCGGTCGAATTGATGGTGGCAACTGAACTGCTCATCAATGTTCAGCCCATCGTTCAAGATGACGTTTCTGTAAGTGAACTGAGGTCCCATCCTTTTCATTAACATCCACCTCGTCAGGACAGTTGAGCTGTTTAGCCGGAGAGCAGTGCAATCGTTCCCTATAGCAAAAGAGTTCTCCATTTCCCGATCCTGTACGATCTTGCAGCACCTTCTACCAATGTTTAGGCTCTTCATTAGGGATCTGTACGCGCCATCTTATTTGTTGCTTGCTGGCAATTTACCTGACTTGAATATTCTGCTGAGAGTGAAGAGACCGAGTGCTTATTATGGTCGCAAGCGGCTTCGAGCAAACAAGTTCAAAAGATGTCAGCACGGATTCTTCCGTCCTCCAGGGCTCGAGATAGCTCAATGGTTAAGGTGCTAAAAGCCGTCCAACCATAATACCCTTTCGGTGTCTAGCTGACATGCCATCAGGAGGAACGAGGGCTAATGTGTTGTCAAGATGCCCAAAGCTAGACAGGGGAAGCGGATAGGCAGAGGTCGGGTTCGAACCACGGAGCATCCGCTCTAGCCACTGAGCCGTCTCACCAGCTTATGGCCCCGAATGTCGCGGTTCGAAACGAAACCTCAGCATCTCTACTGCTCTTGTATAGATCTGGGCAACCCGGAAATATCTCAGTCCTTGTGCCTCCTTCCATTGGTATGGCAGCTAGGTACCGAAAGGGTGCTGCAGCTGAACGAACGAGTCATCCTTTACATCACTGCGATCCGGAAGCTTCTGAAGAACTGATGTGAATTAGTGGACTCTAACCAATTCTGTCTGACTTATTTTTTGGTGTTACATAAGCTGCGACCAATGGAACTGAGGAGTTGTCTCGCAATTAGTAGAACTCATGCCATATATGTTCAACTTCGGTGCATAGGTGCCATGCCGTCCGAAGGAAGCACGAGGCCTGAGAAACCGCCAGGTTACCCAAGCTTAAAAACAAGCAGTCGAGATGCCGAGGTTGGATACAAACAACAGAACTTCCTTATGGTAATTTTGCGCCATGAACACTGAGTTACTTCGAGGTACGATCGAACGTGACAAGCGGTTCCTTGAAAAATGGACGCAAACGCTCTCCGCGCGCTGAGTTGACTACTAAATTCCATGTCCACAAAAAACCGCCAAACACTCAAACCTCCCAGTGTAGTGAGTACCTAGCATGAGGAAATACGTTTTTTCGAAGGCCCGAGGATAACATAAGGTCCATTTCAAGCGGAGTTCCGTACCGATACTGCTAAAGCCCTCATAGTTCAGCGCTGCTACAGGGAAGTCGATTCATGCGCAAGGCAAACTGAAGCAAACGATTGGCTGGTCCTGTCATGTCCTAGTCCATAACAAAACGTACAACCACTTCATACGAGACCCAGCTGCTTAGCAGAGGTTCACGAGGCCGATCGGGGTAAGCTCGGGAGCGGGCCTGGCGGTTCGCGGTTCAAGTCCGGGCGACGTCGCCCGACTTTTTTTCGACTTCCCGGTTGACATGTTACTTCATAGAAGGCTACTGCCTTTGCTGAGTCATATATAGCATCAAAATATGATTAACCAAGATGAAAGCTAGAGCCAAGACGCCTACCCCAAGCGCGAGTGGCTAGATGTTTGGGCCGCTTGCTGGCCCAGCTTCAAGGCGAGCCCTGATTGGTTAAAAGTCTGGACCCGATAGCCAATCAGGATCCAGTGGCTGCCGAATGTCCATTGCAAATAGTATGTCCGGAAGGCGTCTGAACTTTCAGAATGTTGTTGCCACATTCGCTTTATATGGTGCCTCTTACATACGTCTTTTCTGTCAGGTTTTGAGTGTTATTACATATCGTTCATTTTCGGTGGTTGTTTCGACGGGAACGCTTGCCCCAGAAGGCTCAACCCGAGTAGTAGGTGGGCGGAAAGAAAACCCACGATATCGAGAGAAT
>NW_008751872.1:602598-614651 GCF_000715545.1 Opisthorchis viverrini
CATGACGGCTGGCTGCCCAAGCCTAGACAGAAGTCGGGATGCACAGCCGGGGTTCGAACTACGGACCCCCCCCCCCCGGTCAGTAAATTTGCGCTCTTAAGAATGACCCTTCTCTCCGTCGACGTTTGGCTAGTGCCAGCGTTGCACTCGGATTCATCTATTTCTTACAGCGGTCGAATTGATGGTGGCAACTGAACTGCTCATCAATGTTCAGCCCATCGTTCAAGATGACGTTTCTGTAAGTGAACTGAGGTCCCATCCTTTTCATTAACATCCACCTCGTCAGGACAGTTGAGCTGTTTAGCCGGAGAGCAGTGCAATCGTTCCCTATAGCAAAAGAGTTCTCCATTTCCCGATCCTGTACGATCTTGCAGCACCTTCTACCAATGTTTAGGCTCTTCATTAGGGATCTGTACGCGCCATCTTATTTGTTGCTTGCTGGCAATTTACCTGACTTGAATATTCTGCTGAGAGTGAAGAGACCGAGTGCTTATTATGGTCGCAAGCGGCTTCGAGCAAACAAGTTCAAAAGATGTCAGCACGGATTCTTCCGTCCTCCAGGGCTCGAGATAGCTCAATGGTTAAGGTGCTAAAAGCCGTCCAACCATAATACCCTTTCGGTGTCTAGCTGACATGCCATCAGGAGGAACGAGGGCTAATGTGTTGTCAAGATGCCCAAAGCTAGACAGGGGAAGTCGATAGGCAGAGGTCGGGTTCGAACCACGGAGCATCCGCTCTAGCCACTGAGCCGTCTCACCAGCTTATGGCCCCGAATGTCCGCGGTTCGAACGAAACCTCAGCATCTCTACTGCTCTTGTATAGATCTGGGCAACCCGGAAATATCTCAGTCCTTGTGCCTCCTTCCATTGGTATGGCAGCTAGGTACCGAAAGGGTGCTGCAGCTGAACGAACGAGTCATCCTTTACATCACTGCGATCCGGAAGCTTCTGAAGAACTGATGTGAATTAGTGGACTCTAACCAATTCTGTCTGACTTATTTTTTGGTGTTACATAAGCTGCGACCAATGGAACTGAGGAGTTGTCTCGCAATTAGTAGAACTCATGCCATATATGTTCAACTTCGGTGCATAGGTGCCATGCCGTCCGAAGGAAGCACGAGGCCTGAGAAACCGCCAGGTTACCCAAGCTTAAAAACAAGCAGTCGAGATGCCGAGGTTGGATACAAACAACAGAACTTCCTTATGGTAATTTTGCGCCATGAACACTGAGTTACTTCGAGGTACGATCGAACGTGACAAGCGGTTCCTTGAAAAATGGACGCAAACGCTCTCCGCGCGCTGAGTTGAAAATTCAATTCCATGTCCACAAAAAACCGCCAAACACTCAAACCTCCCAGTGTAGTGAGTACCTAGCATGAGGAAATACGTTTTTTGCCCGAGGATAGGATAACATTTCAATCGGAGTTCCGTACCGATACTGCTAAAGCCCTCATAGTTCAGCGCTGCTACAGGGAAGTCGATTCATGCGCAAGGCAAACTGAAGCAAACGATTGGCTGGTCCTGTCATGTCCTAGTCCATAACAAAACGTACAACCACTTCATACGAGACCCAGCTGCTTAGCAGAGGTTCACGAGGCCGATCGGGGTAAGCTCGGGAGCGGGCCTGGCGGTTCGCGGTTCAAGTCCGGGCGACGTCGCCCGACTTTTTTTCGACTTCCCGGTTGACATGTTACTTCATAGAAGGCTACTGCCTTTGCTGAGTCATATATAGCATCAAAATATGATTAACCAAGATGAAAGCTAGAGCCAAGACGCCTACCCCAAGCGCGAGTGGCTAGATGTTTGGGCCGCTTGCTGGCCCAGCTTCAAGGCGAGCCCTGATTGGTTAAAAGTCTGGACCCGATAGCCAATCAGGATCCAGTGGCTGCCGAATGTCCATTGCAAATAGTATGTCCGGAAGGCGTCTGAACTTTCAGAATGTTGTTGCCACATTCGCTTTATATGGTGCCTCTTACATACGTCTTTTCTGTCAGGTTTTGAGTGTTATTACACATCGTTCATTTTCGGTGGTTGTTTCGACGGGAACGCTTGCCCCAGAAGGCTCAACCCGAGAAGTAGGTGGGCGGAAAGAAAACCCACGATATCGAGAGAATTTAATCAGCTCCGAGAATTATTGCAACAGCAACGGAAACAGTTTGAAGAGGGACAAATGCGGCTCATTTAGTCACCGACACAAAAATTGCATGTCCAGACACCAGCTGCCACCACCAAGATTTTCCCTGTTTTCTTCAGCTGGTGAGGCTGCCATAATCATGGGGCCTAATTCGACTCTCCTTCTGGTCAGACGTACGGGTCCTGGGTGGAGACGTATTTGAAACTGATATTTTTGAGCTCGATTACGAATAAATAGTCCTATTATTAGTGCACACCGGAACAAAAACAGTATACAAACTTCATTCTTTCCAAGCTGCCCCGCGGCCTCATCTTCGATGAAACAGTGAGAATACTGCCCTAGATTATCCGAATAAAATGCTATGGAACGGCCTTATTACTCTCCAGACTTGCCACGTTCCCACCACTCTACGCTCTAAGCGAATCCCTGTCGTGTTGTGTGACGGTGTGGGCTGGAACAAACTGCACAACCCTGGACAAGCCCGCAGAACAATATTATCTTTGCGGTGTCACTCGAGCTAGATTTCTCATGACTAAGACATCTCAGAAGGGACCTAGGTTATGTGTAACCCCTTGCACAAAGGCGGGCTAATAATGCAAGCTGTTCTCCAAAATTAATTACTGTTCCCTACCTCTCAAGCAACCAAGGTTCCATTCCTGTTGGACGCATTCGCACCTTTCTCTTAAGGTGCAAATCCCTTAGGTAAGGCACCCAGCACTTGACCTTCAATATACATTTTCTTTAATCTCGTCCTTGAGGCTTTGCATCCTATCTGGACGCAAGAAAAGCTTACCCCTCATTGAGAGTAACGAACGAGCTACCATTTACTAGCCTCAGACTGGTAAATTGTGGAGAACGCAACAAATTGTTCCGGTTATATCCAGTGGAGTAAGGTTTCCTTCGAGAACCTGATACTGGCAACTTTGAATGAGGTGTGGCCAACCGGTTTACATCGCTGAACCCGCCGCAATAATGCGGGAGTATAGGGGAAAATTCGTAAATAGTGAGGGTGCACAATTTTATGAGCATTTTTTCGTTTCCGGTAGTTTACGTGTGGAATAATATTATTCAGGCGGCTATTCACTGATAATTTAGGACCCTATCTTAATAACTTTTCAAGGCTTATACATTCGAGTCCCTCGGCTTGCGAGCGAACCCCTTTCACGCGGAGATTTACAAGGGGTGCCACAACGTTCCTTCGCTTCAAACCTTTAAATGAATGGGGAAGCGGAACAAAAATCACGAACCAAAACCGGTAACGCTAGGCAGGGGTTCTGATTCTGTGTCAGCCTGCGAATAATTGAAATGCAATTTTTAAAAAACCGCTCAAGATTTTTCGACATGATTTTTCATTCGAAAGTTGGTGGGCTTCAAATGACCGTTTGATATTGACTCACAGACGCACGACTTAAGCGAGAGAACTTCAACGAAGGAACCTCAGGTAAGAGTTCACAAAAACACGAAGGCAGATGGTGCTACTCAATGCCTTAACACATTCTCACCTGCCCGAATGTCCACCCTGCTACCGTGTGAACCACTTTATGATGTAATGGATTTGAGCCATTGAACGAGATATACTATATTATTTGTGACTTTCCTCCTCTCGCCTCCCAGTTCCGTCTAAATGTGACCCGTTTTTGAAGCGAAGTTCCACCATACTCCTCCAGTTACCACTTCTCGTACATATTTTTGGACGATTTCAAATTCAGCAGTGGACGCTGCATTGTGGTTGGCTCATCCTTGCAACAGGGCGGTTGCATTCTGTGTCAGGGTTCTTGCTGGATATCTACCGTCACCGATCGTTCCAGTTATAGCTAGAACGAATTCGAACTTTTCGCTGTGTAGATTTTTCACGGGTGCATCTGACATCGGATTGAGTTGAGCCAAACCATGGGTTTCGTGCACAAGCGCATTCTAAATGGGCTTAGTTACACACAACGGCAGTCATTGGGCTGGTATGCTCCTCAGAATGACAAAAACCATTCACGTGCAGCCTAAAGGGAGTCAGAAACGGTCTTTTTGTGCGTCGTGAGATCAGAGTGGGAGATATAAAGAGGCTAGATAACAAAAAGATCTAGGTACTTGACACTCTTTAGGCGACTTTTTCCTACTCTGATGCGAAAATCGGCCGAAAAGGTTTTTGCTGTTGGGACGGCTTGGTGCATTTTAAAGTGCATTATTTGCAAGGGCTACCGGACACACAAGTGAATCGTTCGGACCGTTTCTCGGATGCACCAACCGGGTTTCTTGCTCAAGGTGCCTTATGGATGCAGAGCTTGCCGAGCATATCCAAGGACCGCTGAGTGGTTGCCGGCAGGTTTAAAATCCAAGACTTCGTAAGACAGTTCCATGGTGTCTTGATGGTTTCCAGGGATTCACACAAACGTCTTCATTTCTCTACCCTTGACTGCACTCAGATTTGTCCACCGGGTTCAAAATTACATGTACCGTGGGACGCGGCAATTTTTAAAGCCTATAATTTATGACAGAGACCACAAATGTGCTGCCACAGGCGAATAGCAAATAAGAATATCGCAACTTTGAGGGTATTCAGGCCTATGTTCGGCCAAAATCAAATGACCAAAATGTCGCTCTTGTTTCTGCGGGATATTAGAGATATCAGAGGCATCCCTGTTACATCCAGTGTTCACGAAAACACTTGATGCATGCACAGGGTCTGAACGGCCACAAAACCCCCGTCCAATGAGACTCGAGTTTTCCGTAGGAACCGTGTGAACTGATATTTAAATCAGGATGATCGTCTATGCCGGATATTTTCCCGAAAGTATTTGACCCGTATAAAATCCGAGCGGCCAAGTACCTTGTAAAGAACCTGACACCATCCTACAACGTGCATCCGTATTGAGTACTCGAGAATAACCAACAAATGGGACTAGTTTCATGGGCATATGAGTGATAAACATGAATCGGGTAGAATGCCTGACAAATAATGCCGCAATCAACGGAAGTAGACCAAGGAGCTACTCGTCGTCAGGGCTTTCAAAACAATGAAAAATGAGCACCAAACAATAAATCGTACGGATACGGCGATCATACAGTATTAATGAGTTTTATAAAAGGACAAAGAGGCGCGCCACAGACAGAAAGCTCAGGAGATATCTCCTGAGGGAAAATAAGAAAAATGTTCAGAGGATGGGTATCGGGTTAAATCGTCACACAGTTAACACTGGGTAAATAAGCACTGCTGCATGTCAAAATAGGAATGCGCACCCACGCCAATCAAAATCGAAATATAAACAAGGGCTATTCGGTATGATGCGATGCAGATGGAATACAAATATAGATCTGCTAGCAAAGTCAAGTTGGCTCAGTGTATAAGGACTTGGGCTTCCCACCGTGGGGTCCGAGTTCGAGCCTCGACCTCCCGAGTGTGAAAAGCTTGAGCGGCAGAAAAATCAAGGGAAGGACTGTCAAAAGAGCAGAACATTGTTATAACGATCATACTACACATGGGTAGTCGCACGAAAAAGAGAAGCACTGGTTGCCGGTAATCCGCAGGTATGATCAACAAATAATGTTGTTAAGCCTTTGAATAGGTTAGTTAGCTGTAGGGTGAATACAACCCATAAACACGATTTCGAGAGCCAAATGTCGAAAGGTATCTGGTGTCTCATTTTAGAACGCATAATACCTTGACTCTCAGGCTCCAGGAAGGAAAAATATGCTAGTGAGGGAAACCGTAATTAGCCATTAGTAGCTGGTTTGGAAAACTTCGTTGAAATCAGTCAGCGACATGGCAATGTAGCGGCTGGTTGCTGATTGTAAACTAACTGTTTAGGGCCAAAACCGTACCAGACATCAACCGCTTCGGATCTCAATTCGTGCGCTATGCATTTTTATAATTTTATTGACGGATATTAGACGAGAATCCGTGGCGCCTAGTTTGCAACCATCTCGGGAACTCAGGATTACTTCCACCATACGGACAACGGAAAAGCATAGCAAGCTGTAAAGGCAGTTGAAGCTTTTATCTTAAAACCAAGGCGCGAGAAAACTCCCTCCCTCATGCTTCTAGAACAATGGAACACACCAAAATGCAAGCAAAATGGAGCCGGGCGTAAAACTTGCGCGGTCGGAGGACTCATGCATTACGCAGACACCCTCCAAAGGAACGGTGTGTTGCAAAATGGTTCAATAAACAAAAATTTTCCCAAAATGCGTTTATGAATTCAATACGGAGGCCTTGCCAGGACCACAAGAGGAGGACGTTTGAGTGGAATGTGCCAAAACAACATTACAAAAGAAGCAGATGAAGGGTACATGCTCAACAGTGTTTAACTGCATACAACGTGGGGAGAATGGACGTAGACGAAAATGAAGCGTTAGAGGAAAGAACCAGGTTTGCTTGCTATAAATGTCGTCCAAAATCGATAAGGAATCAGGCATGGAAATATGCCTGAAGCTTCATTCCACGCCATTTTGTGCGGAAGTCCAGTGTATGTCGTTCACGTCTCAGAGGCTCCACACACCAATGCGCATTCAACCACGTTTGAGTGTACCAAATGAGGCCATGCTATTGAGCTGAGAAAGGCTTTATTGAAAGGGCTCACTCATACACTGTTTGATGCATTTCCTTTGTAATTTTTCTAAATGCTTCTCAAAAGTAAACTTTTTCGCTGACGGTTTGACATGTCCTTCTCTTGTGTCTAAGTCTGAGCATCTCGTTCCTAAAGTATTTTGATGTGATACTAGCCGATTCCACGTATCAGCACCACATTGATCACTACCAACCGTGGCAAGTGGTAGCCATATAAAAGATTGTGCTATTCGCACTACGTTTTACTTCCGTTTTCCTCGATGAGACACGCGACTTTTACTACCAGCGGCGGAAGGTTTCCTGCAAACAGGATTTTGATTTCGAGTAAGGCATTACTGTGGTGCGAGAATGGTTGCGCAGCATGTGCGGAAGCGGCGGCTGATCTCATATATCTTTAGGATGCTCTAGTAAGTACAGGCCAAATGAGGCTTTGGTAGCCTAGGAGAAGTTTACGCAAAATGCACTCAAGCGTATGATGTTTTAACAGCACGGAGAATATTGTACGTCCTATAGAAATTTTCGCGTAAAAGTGTTGATTTTTGCTCTACGCATGCCCAAAACGAGAAACGTGGTAAGCTGATTCACTTTTGTTGGAACATGTTTCACTCAATCCTAATAAGCAATTTTCGGTGGACTTTCGATGTTACAGCTGCACTGCTACGACTCGAGAAGTTTTAGGTTCTGTGAAGTTGGTCGCTGTTCCATTTCACCCTTCCCGAAAGTTGAGATAACTGTGTGGTAATTGTGCTGCGGATAAAAAACAACGCCGCTTTGCCTTAAGAGTGAGTGCATCGCAAATGAAACCGGGGACCAGGAAAACCAGGCGGAAATTTAGGGAATTACAAGAAGTTGGTAAGTTAAGTGCAGTTGTCAGTGAGAACAGTACACGAAGCACCGATTGTCCGGTGTAGTTTCTTGTAGAAGGACACGGTGACCATCACTCGGTCTTGTTTTTGTACGATCAACTTCCGGGCCAAACAAAGAATATTTCGGAGCCTGCATGGTTTTGCCGAGGTAAATGACACTGGCGCACGAAATGGGGCAGTTTGTATTTCATGGGAGAGGCGAGACTTTACCGCTCAAACCTCACACAGCTACCAACCGAAGTATCGGCAATCTTCGTTGAGTGGGTAAAAGATGGCTAAACCTTGTTGCGACATATGACAGGGCTTCCTTCCCGGTTATTTTCGTGAGTTTCGATGGGTGGTCGTATATCGCTTGGGGGGCGGCCACTACAACCACATGTGGATGGCAGAAGACAGTGTCGTTCAGACGCTTCCCAATTGTAGTGAACGTCAGAAAACCGATTGGGGTGAACCCTCTTAAACCAACTATTTTAGGGCCTTAAATACTAGCCTTACATGTTCCTTCCGAGAGATGGCATTGTTACCAGGCCTCCGAATGTGTGCTTTTGTGGAAAGTAAGCAGACTGCTCCCACGAGTAAGCTGTCTGGAATGTTTAAGGACATGAATTGCGAACTCTATCGAGTGTAGACTTTCTCCACGCACAACTTAGTGACATAAATGCGGGCGACCATATTCGTGTCAGGGGCGATACCATGGAGGAATGTTGCTATATTCGCAAAAGCTGTAAGGATGCGCATCACATAACTTGCGCGTACTTTGGTCAAAGATACTATCTTGCAGCGGCCGACACATCCCACCGTATGGCTTGACTGGGTGATGCCTCTGTAGTTTTTTATTCATCATATTACAGCCATACGGATTCCGCCATGCTATGCAAGTACTGCGCTGTTCGCATCCACGACTCACATCTCTCCTCATGTTGCACTGGCCGCACACCACCTGGATGCAGGCCATGGACGCACGGTTCAGGGTTGGTCCATCTCTGCAATGTGACCATCGATCGTACGGAGAAATCCAAAGGTCACTAAAGAAAGCGCGTGTGCCCCTTGGGCAGTCTCAGACATGACGTAAAAAGTTGAATCATGTGGGAATAAGATATGCACATTTGATACCATTGGTACCGCAGAGAAATCCTGGAGGGCGATAGCTATATTTCACACGTGGCCTAACAATGGAAGACAACCAGGCATTTGAGGCCCAAACCCTCGAGGTTGTACCACTAGGAAACCCTGCGCTAAATAAACTATAGTTCCATGTACAAACCACGAGTGCTCCGATGAGTCCGACGCCCGCGGTGGTATGTGAACGCGCTCCTTCACAAGGCGACGTAGCTTCTTTGTCTGAATTTGTTCCCGGTGTTACGAAACTGGCTTGGTTCAAACGGTAATAATGATCACTCATGAATTTTTTCATGGCCCACTTCCGTATAAACCAGAGTTGTGTGTCTGAGTACAACGGAAGGGAGCAAGAACCACACTTTTCGATTGTTACCAAGCCACCTGTATTACCTCTCGATGGCCTGCATAGACAACTTAGCCATGTGGCGAGCACCCTTCAGCTCCCGGAACCCAGATGATCCACGGGCAAACTCTGCCGTGCCGAGGCTCGAAATATGTCATGGACGGCCCGTTTCCGGTAGTCTGGAATACTGCACTTCAAAACAGATAGCAGTCCAGGTACATAAAATTTGGCCCTTGTGGGTTTCTTGGACTGCGGAATATTTTCCGTGACCTCTGTTGTCCAAGATATCATTCATCATATTATGTCGACCGATGCCATATCGAACAGTGGCTGCTATGCGGCGCCGATCTTCAGGATTGCCCAAAAGGTGAGTGTGCATAGGACACTTCAATTTATTACCTGATTTCTGACCCATATTCTGCGGCAATTTCCACAAATTACTATAGCTCTAGAGCTCCCTAAATCTTTCCTCAACCGCAACTGGATGACATTTTCGGGCAAGTCAAGACTGCTTATTCCATTAGGCATTGTTTTTCTAATTTCAGACAGTTTTTGATGTTGACAATTCGATCATCCTTTAAATTGTCCATACAGAGACTTTGTGGGAAACACTTAAGACAGACATTTTTACCATGAATTGGTAAACACGAAGATATCTGGCTTTTCGAGAAGTTGTTTCTGGTCACCAGACATCAATAGACTGTTGGTCACCATGCTATTTAGTGATCTATATCGACAAAACGACTTGCAGAAGTGGCTGCGGAATAATAATAACTGTTCAGTCCCAAATAGTGGGTGGCATGATTCTAAAATATGATTTTGACTGGAGGGGTCTTTGGGCACATGGGATTGCGTGGAGAAGGGACAGTGACATAAACAGTGGGCTTTACCCGAGGCGAATATTAGAATTTGAAGATTACGGTTAAAAACAAAACGAAGAAGGGCAAAGCGAGGCAACATGACAAGATAAATGCATATTGCGTAAAGTGAGGAACACTGACAAGGGATCTAGTGAAGCATCAGAGTTGGCGTCACCCATTCGGCCAATTTGAACTAGAATCTAGAATCTGGAACTAAAATCACCTAGGTCTCGAGGCTTCGGACTGTTAAGTTTAGTTCCTGGGTCGCGCATGGTAAGTGGGCATGCTTAGGTGGAGGGACTAGGAGCGCGGATAAATGGCATGGGAATCTCAGAATCACGGGATAGACCGATGCTGTAAGCTCATTGATATCGCTGATATACTGGATTCAGGGTTAAACTTTGTCGGAAGGGTGAGCTAGTGACAACACACAAGCCGGAAAGCAAAAAGCACAGAAAATTATCGATTTTGTTGAAGACAGCCTGAAAGTTCATCGAGTAGTTTCATTAGCCGTGAATGAACTTTCCTATGTGGCGGCTGGGACATTTGCAGTTAATTGAGCGAGTAGGTTAGAAGGTATGGTCAGGAGTAGGAAAGGACTGCTTTTTGGTGTGCTTTCACACTGGATGTGACAGGCCTTGCCACTAGGGGCCTGACCTTCCTCAGTTTTTGGACAGCTCCATAACGGATGTCATATTTAAGGACATTAGGCTAGGATGTGTAATTCATTAAACAGTAGGACTCTTTCAGATTGGCTAATAAAATCCACAGGGGTAGGACGAATCCGATGTTAGTTTGCAGGTATATTTGTCCGGTTGTGGATCTCTGTGAATGCAAATCCCAAGCCAGTTCGAGTGGCCAATGGTCAATCTGGGCAGATAAGCTAAGTATTGCCGAAGGTAGAAGCTTGGAAAGACGAGGAAATGGACCGAGATTAGTAAACCCTGATGAGTTTGAGGAATTATCAGGTAGAATAATAAGCATTATTATGGGGGATAAATCCTAACGTTTACCATAATTAGGGCGGTGACAGCAGTTGATTAAATGAAGCGGAATAGAAGTGGACTGCACTCAGCAAACTAGCTGCTGGGTAGAGGTTGAGTTTTCTAATATGTAGTAATAAAGTACAAGAGGTTCAGAGGAAGCCGGTATAAGCAAGCAAAAAGTGGCTTGTTTGGGAAAATCAAGCGTTTAAAGACCAACGGCTGCGTAATTCCAAGATGGTGGTGCATGTCAGACAAGGGCCTTCGGGCACTAGTTTTGCATCCTTGTAGTTGAGGGTTAGGACTCCCGTAGGTATATGATATAAAACGGAATATTGCACTCGATAGACTTTTGATCCCAATATTAGATCTTTTGTGAGTTCTCCTGATTTTCCGGCAAGGAAATGGGCCCTAGCTATGTGCTAACAATAGTGTCTGCGGTAGGTTCCAGGTAATTGCATTGTGTTATACCACATAGCCGTTTGCTGTCTCTGGTCGTTCCATCTAAGTGCTAGAGAGCACTTGACGTGCACGGAATAATTTTCGTCCAGTGAACAGTTACATTGCAACCATCTGACAAGACAAGAAACACTCGAAACGGAAGCAATGACTGCAACTTTTGTGGCGTCAAAATGAATACTTCCATTAGTGTGCATTCCACTGTGTCTAGTTAAAAATTTTGGATTGTCAAACAGAGTTACATGAGTCCGTCCGTGACCAGGAACTACGCAGCTCTTAGGGAATAGTGAATAGTGATGAAAAGTGCGCCATAATTACACAAGAGGAATCGGTCTTCACGTGACCGTTCTCTAACTGTCATTCTATAACAAATCAGCGCTGCGTTGTAGCGCCCCAACCATAAACATTTCACGCCGTTGGCTATTCGCACAAGGAGATTGATTTCTCGAGGTCTACGGCATTTTCAGACCTGCCACTTCATAGTGTAGAATGTCTATGTATAATGTATATGCTCCCGTATTATTGAAAATCCTTTACTATGGGGATTTGTTTAAGTGAACTAAATCTCCAGGTGAATAAACACCGCCGACTATGAATACGTTACCTGATGATAAAAAAT
The DNA here is from genome assembly GCF_000715545.1 of Opisthorchis viverrini. NCBI lineage: Eukaryota > Metazoa > Platyhelminthes > Trematoda > Opisthorchiida > Opisthorchiidae > Opisthorchis > Opisthorchis viverrini. The sequence continues at coordinate 614,539 of NW_008751872.1, forward strand.
CGCGAATTGTGGAAAAGGTTGACGCACATACAATGAACGTAACTTTCAGGTGTTTTTCCACCGGAACAGATATTCTCAACATTCTAGAATCTAAATGGCCTTTGGAGATGCAA
>NW_008751872.1:615696-616078 GCF_000715545.1 Opisthorchis viverrini
CAGAAGCTGTAGATCTTGTCGGAATCTGTGTGCTTGTAATATGATGAACATAAAACCTACTGTGCAGCATTGTCCAGGCGAGCCATGCGGTGAAATATGTGCCGGCTGTTCGCAGTGTCTGTCTATGACCAAAAATACATGGACATTAAATGATGCATAGTGCTTCCTGATGGCTTTGCGGATATGAAATTAGAGAAGCAGTCACAGCCCGTGCTTCCTGATGGCTTTGCGGATATGAAATTAGAGAAGCATAATGTCACAGCCCAACACGAGTCTTGCCGCACGCATTTACGTCGCCAACTTTTCCATTAAAAAGATCCTGACCGGATACGCTTCGCCCAACATTTCTTTGAATAAACCTAACAATTTACGCATGGAAGCA
>NW_008751872.1:617392-670767 GCF_000715545.1 Opisthorchis viverrini
GCAGACGAAGTTCAAAGCCGAATGTGCGCCAATAATTTTTAGAAGGGATCCATTAAAACAAATCGCAAAAAATGATGGAAGATGCGGGTGGTTTTCAGTCCACGCATATTTGCAATGAAATGCAACATTTTGACGTTAAAGTTTTTATTTCGCCTGCAGGGCTTTAACAGAAAAATGCATTGTGCCTCTAGCCGCTGGCACATTTCACTTAACCTGGCCTATGATTTTGAATATTTCCATCATTGAGCTTTTAACCAATCAGAATGAGGATACCGCCGCAAGGATGATGATCGCCTACGAATCATCGGGCCGAGATATATACCAATCAGAGTTGAGGGTTTCTGCTAGGCGCTCGCCCCCCAATACGCGGCCTCAGGGTGAGTGCATGGGCGGTTGTGGTCACGGGGTAATTCTAGTTGTAGGGATCACACTTTGCCCGTGATGAAATCCTTATCGAGTTACCATGTCCTCTCTTGCGTCATAATAGACGCTAATTGAAGGCTGAGAGCCTCAATCGTCTGTAAGAATCTCTGGACTATGAGCCTAAGTAGCATACGTGCAGGTTTGTGGAACGCCTTTTGAAGCTGTCCGTTCTGAAGCGTTTCGTAAGCAAAGAAGTCATATACTCAGCACAACACAGCTTGTTTTGAACCTACTGTTGCTGATGAATATGATCTCTGAAGTTTATGCCTAACTTTCCCGGATGACTTGGAGTCTTGGGATTCGAAGCCAACAGTGGCTACCGGACCGACCATGGAAAACGAATATTACGAATATAAACTATTCGGTTATTAGTGGCCCACTTTATCTCAGGCCAATCCAGTACTCAATAGAGATATGAAAGCATAAATGAGTAGAGTTGACAACCAATGATTTGAAGGGTACATCTATATTAGTAGATCATTTAACTTCAAAAATCGCCCAGCTGTGACACACTTTCCGTGCCTAGCTGCCATGCCACGCGAAGGAAGCACGAGGGCTGGGATACTGCCAGGTTGCCCAAGCCTAGACAGGGTAATTCCAGAGGCAGAGGTCGGGTTCCAACCGTGAATCTCCCGATTTGTAAATTCGCGCTCTAACCACTGAGCAGGATAGCCACACAATGAAGGTGGCGCGTTCGAACCATATCTACCAGTGTCATCAACCATTATCAAATTGAATGCAGGGAAGTGATAGTTATCGATCCGACTGAGGTAACCGGTTAGTGTTTTCATACTTCGTTACCAGATCAAGGGCTATGCGAAACAGATCGCTATCTGGCCTGCGAGGTACATGTCATAACCAGCGTAACCCGCGAAGCTTGAGTAGTTCATCTGTCCTTCCTAAAACTATCTGGCATCGCCAACCCGATATTCCCTCAGACCCAACCAATCCTTCGGAGACACCATTGATCAAACGCTGACAGTTTTCGTATGTCCGCTGTGCACAGAGGCCTTGTTTTTAATTCGTAACGTAGTATGGATCACACCGTTGCAGTGTAAACACTTCCGTTGATGGATTAATTGATGTCACTTCGGCGCCATGGTTGTCAGGCTGGCAAGAGTTGCCATGGCCTTATCGCCGTCCAGTCCACCGAAATTCACGCAAACGCCCAGGTCGATTGGCTTGTTTGCAAGCATGAGGTTTGGGTTTGCTCCTACTCAGTCGTGTACCAGTGCTTAACACTGCAGGTGTGAAGCGCATACCAAATCGTGCGGCAGCACTATTTAGGCTGTTTAAAACTATCTGCATTTTTAAATAATCCGAACCAAGGAGAGCATTGTCGTCCGCATACTCAGTGTCTGTGTGTGGACGTCTTGGTGCCTTAAGGTCTCTGAGGTGACTGAATTGCCTTTCCGTCTTTTTCGGATATCATTGCGCAGATACTTGTCTTATTTTGACCGGTTGATCGAGTCAGCTGAAATAGGACGCGGGTGTTGCCTACAGCGAAAGTCTCCTTCATCTCCTTGGCCTTCGCAGCCCGACAGTGTTCTCTGTAAATTTCAAACTCTTGAGTGTCCAGTGTCTGCCATCGCAGCCCCAAGTTTCTGGTGTGACCTTTCTGGCAGCAATAAGGTCTGCTGTTCTCGACCATATCCAGTGTTTATTTAGTCAAGTCGGGTGAATTGAACAGATACCACTATTCGAAATCTTCCTCATTTGCGTGATTGTGCGTTTCCAATAGCTTTCTAGCCAAGTCAGCTTGATATTATTGAGTCACTCAGATTTGTCAAATCAGATGAACGGATTTTCTCCGCTTTGAAACGCATAATGCTGGTGGAATACGAAGCGGTGACCGAATTCACGCAGTGGCCTGAGTCCGATCAACGCACACAGACCTATTCAACTGCCACATTCTCTTTTATCATTGTCTTTCTGTGACATGGGAGCAACCCTTCTCACAGCTGACGACAACCGGTATGTGTAGCCCAAGACTGAGCTACAGGGTCTCATGCATTATAGTGCACTCTGTCATCATCATCAGCTGTGAAAATGCGTACTTGCCCTACAGCGGCTCCAGCTGCTACAGTTTCGTTCATCAATGATTTGTGGACGTGGAGTAGATAGCTAAGCATTGGAGGCGGTAGATTGATGGGTAGACACATGGGTGTCAGTGAACTTTAAATTCGGGAAATCCGAGGGCAGCCACACATTGAAGGCAACAGTTTGGATTCACAAGCGCCATCTGGATCCTGACTGGGTTGTCTGACAATTCTCCTGATCGTTGATGTGCCCCTTCTCGGAGTTTCCATCCAGGAGACAGTAGTGATCGGCGCATCTGAGTTTGCTGGTGGTGACTTTCATACTTCGCTGCCAAGTCACTGTTTGACTCCCTGGCTCGTTTCCGCCCTTCACGCGGTTGTGCGAAAAGACCCTATTAATTGTGATCAGTTCATCTATCGTGGGCGAGTTATCTCTTCTGAAAACCATTCGACGTCCTTCTGCCCCGGTGTTCCCACCAGACTGGGGCAATGTTCCGAAGACATCGATCGTCAATTACCGAGTATTTTTTTTACATCCTTTGAGGTCCGTTTAGGCACAAATTAAAGCTTCAGGAACAAATCATCTATGGCATCATCATTACCGTGTCTTTTCGTAGCACTTCGAATCGTTAATTCTCGATAGGTGTACGTGGACTTTTCTTTTTTTCCAGGTCCATCTTCCCGCCTGGTGATGACTGAGACTGCTGGTCCAGTGAGGCGTGGAAGAAAGCAGAGTAAGAGCATGCCTCTTTTGTGTGCTTCGTATTTCCTTCTGCCTTTTTGCTGCTATAGTGGTCTTGTTTACCCGTTCTTTTCCCCCTAGTGAATTCAGACCACCTATTGCGTTGTTTCACAAAATTCATTGATTAAAACGGAATCACTACATCAAAGCCTGGTTAATTGTAGTTTTTGTTACCGTTGGCCGTGGAACTCGTGATAACTACATCCGTATAATATGATATGCTAAAACTAATATTCAGAAGAAATCACCTCATGACAATGCACGAATTAACTTTGTGAACCCTCGGTTTTGTTGAAAATGACATGTTATAATTTACAGCAAATACAGGCGAATTGATAGCTCATAGAATAGGCGCGAATTTAGTGACCCGAAGGTCCGACCTCTGCATCTTGACTACTTTTGTCTGGGCTTGGACACCCAGGTAGTATCTAAGCTTCTTTCGTGTGGCATGGCAGTTAGGCAACGAAAGATTGCTGCACCTGAACACTTGTTACCAATGGTCGTTGGTTCGTTCAGCTCAGCGAACAAATCAGCGACCATCTACGCTACCTGAGCTACCAACATTCCTCTATTGTTATTATTTTGTTATTATCTGGTCACCGACCTCTGTCGGCTTTCGCTCTCCTGGGGCCCGTACCAGCTTTACGTTTCGCTGAAAGAGATGCTTATCGGGTGAGTTGTTTTAGTCTTATAGCCGAAGGCTAGATAATCCCACAGTTAGTAAACTCCCTTCCGGAGTGGTGTGGGGTGGCCTCATTCGTGGTGGGATTTCGGCCGTCTACGACGACTGGTTGCTGATGTGTCAACTGAATCGAAAAAAGCGTGCGAGTCGATAGCCAGTTTGTTTGTTTGACTTCTCGTTTGATAAAAGCCTTACGGGATTGGTTGACCATGAAATTTGAGGGCCTCTCAGCTGAAAAGATTGGTGAAAACCGCTGGCTTTGCATGGTGTTGCCGGCATTTTATTAAACTTGTGCCATACCATCACCACAACTTGTTCGTAGTCCATTTAAGGGATCAGAACATTGCAGTTCGATGTTTTTACTGCGAAAATTTTTTTATCGACGCGGGTTAGATAATCCTGCTTTTCGAAGCTTCTATAAAGATGGCTCGTAAAAATACAAAACTGCATATATATATTAGTAAATTTGAGTGGTTTAGGTCCGGAACAAGTGAAGGAACGTGTGGAGGACAGTTCGTAGACAATATATCCATCGTCTTCGACTAGATTACTTGACTCTGATATTGATTAATTGTCCCAGGTAACTTCGCAGTTACGTTGTGAAAAGACACATGGCATGGATCGCCACGCAGGTGGTTATGTATGTGCAGAATGAGGTCAAAACCCACTCTTCGTTCAATGAGAAAATGTTCGTTCAGAAAGTGGGCCTCGGCCTATAGTGTGTTTCTCTTGGTTGTGGTCTCGGTCGGTCTTTCCAAACCTTGGCAATGCAGACGTAATACCAACTTAACGGTACGCTAGTCTCAGCATAGGCTTTTCGCGCATAGTTGCTTCGAGATTCGGTCTCATTTGGGTTTTATGTCTATGGACGAGGTCTCTTGAGGCCAGATGTCATGAAAGCATCAAATAAATTACTTGTGTGATTTTTCGCTTGTTGGAAGATCACCAGCCATAAGCACCTATGAGTGGTGTATTTTATCAAGACAACATATGATGCCTCAAATATCGTGTCAGCTGGGACCTGAAACGGCCCCTCTGCCGCACATTAATTTGAGTATTACAAACGACACATTCAACTGAATCTCTACACCAGGGTACTCCGCAGGTGAGCTTGTTTCGTCACGAACAGGCTGGGCTTTGCCGTGGTATGACGGTTTGTGTGCCTCCGTGACCTCTTGAGCTGTGCTGGGCGGTGCCCACGCGACACTTACCGGGTCAGTGTTTAGAGGTCTGACCAACACAGTCTTCTGGCCCTCCAGCTTGGGAATTGGAACATCTGCGGCGACTTGTCCTATAAAAATGGCAATACACTTGTATTTCCCGCCTGACCGCCTTGCGGTCAGTTAGGGAGAAATACTCAATAACAGATGATTCCTTTTCCAAAACAGCCCATTTATTTTTGGCTCCGGTCTATGTTAGAACCGGAGAGTTTGCATCCCATTTTAAAGCCGCTGATGCGTTGATGCTTGCGCGGGGCACATGAAACCAGTCAAATTGTTCTTCGAACTACTCCGCCCATCGAGTTAAACAAAGTCGAGAGCCATCACCTGTCATGTGCTAAACTGCTCAGCTGACCATCAACAACCCAAATGTTATATATTTGTTAAGTAGGTGGTCGACAACTGTTGTCAAGTATTCAGTGACGAACATTAATATTTTCGTGATCTCGTCGTCAGTTAACATATTCAGTGGTTAAAATAATGGTAATGGTCAAATTGAGCGGTTAATATCGGTCAGATGATTGAAATAAGCAGAGAGTAACACAGACGACTAATTTTTGAAAGAATAAATCCCCGTCTGATCGGACAAAGATGGATCCGGGTCTAGCAGTATGTCATATGACCAAGGCAAGTTCATACAAATCGTTTCTGACATGATAGTGTCGGGTCCTAAAGCCGTATTGTGGCTACTTTAACTGTTTTATAAACCATGCCTTTCGGTCGATATCGATAACTTGGGACTCGTAATCTCAGTCAGCAGTCTGTCGTTATCTAGTGCTTCCTCAGTTTGCTTAGTTTACGATAAACGAATCTTTGCCACGTTTTCGTAGCTTGTGGGAGGTTGAGACTCGAATCATCAACCTGAAACGTCCCTGGCTGGATGATCCCTCTGTTTGGGTGATTTGGATGAGACCTGGTCTTTCCTTCACGTTACAGAATCGCTTTGCTCGATTTTCTAAGTGTACGGGGGATAAATGTGAATAATATAATGACCTCACTTCCATATCGGAGAATTTCCAACTTATCCCCAAGACGTTGACATGAGCTGTTGATCAGGTGGCCGTTAACTCTACGTCAGCGTTCGCGACGATGATATCTACGCGTATGTTGACGGTATGTTTGCAAGCTAATTTTTAGGTTCGGTGAACGGCTCGAGGACTACCTGATCAACAGTCAATCAATGCACCCTAGCCACTAATATTTCGATACGTTGTCAACTTTGACTTTCGGTTTTGGGATTGCTATTCGCTTATCTTATCTCACTCACATTTCGCGGAGGACAGGAATTTGCAGTCCTAACAGATCAGATCCCGGTTTTTTTTTGTCATTCTTCCTCAACATCTCTCTTGAATCATACTGCGCATTCCACAACGATCAGTAAGTAACCTTATCAATCTAGTCATCGGATGCTTTTTCGGTCCCGTGTGACAATGAAAGACTGTGCACTATTTTCCACTTATTCATGATTTCCATTTGGCCGGAAGTCATGATTGATCGGTAGTTCTTTGTTTCAGTCGCCGATATAATGTGTGTAGTTTTGTCGGGTGCATCTTCATCATTTCCCCTCCCTCTTCGAAATGTACAGTGGCAAATTCTCTGCTGGGTACTCCCGATAAATCCTCCGGTAAAGCTATCATGGACCCGTCACGTAAGTCTCTCGAAATTTGTATCAGACACAACGCATCATTACCGGATACATATTTTTGGGTTCTCTTCGAAATAACTGCTAAATTACAGCATCCACAAAAGGGAATGCAAGGTACCTGGCCTCTTTTCGTCAATATGGATCGTTTCCGGTGCACCCTTTTTGATGTTGTATTTTGATTTTTCTTTTGAACGTTTTCGGAAATTGACATTAGTGCATGTTTACTGATTTAATGGCCAACTGCTATCTTAACAGGATTAGTCCCAAGCAGCTTCCAACAAATTACTTGTTCACGATCAATTTGCATCATATCGACGTGAATAATGATCCAGAAAGTCTTGGTAGACCATTTGTTGTCTAGAGGAAAACTCTATTAGGACTGATGGATTGGACCCTAAGAAAAGAAGGCGGTGCGATGAAAGGAAAGGAAAGCTGTCGTTCCTGAGGGGGATTGCCATGGTATGGCCTATCCTTCAGAGGGCATCCCTGCTGGGTCATTGCGCTATATTGTATCCTGCACGGGGAGCTTGTTGTGGGGATCCTCTCGAGTTTTATCAAGAGAACTTCACTTCCGAAAAAAAGACTACGGTTACAAAAATTTGCCCCATTTCCTATCCGTAGTTCTCACTTGGGGCGAGAGGTTGGAGTGGCGAAGACCGCAGTTTTGTAGGCTTAAGCCTCCGGATTACTGGCTTCGAGTCCGATAAACCTTGTGCTTGAAACAACAATTTAAAAATAGAGTGAGGCGGAACGACCATGGTTCGCGTGCTGGAAGGGGTTTAGTGTTTGTGCCCACTTGTCCACTCGCTTCTTATCAGACGGTTACTCAGTGGTCATTTGCCGACCTGGTACGGCGATTAGGAGCTCAAGATATTCTCTCCAATGAAAACGCTATGATTCCCATCGTTCTTCAAGGTTTAACGACCCTCCTATCATTTCAGAAATCCCGATGGATCAGCTCCACTATTTAAACGAAAATCATATATATTGGAAAGAAGGGAAAACGAAACGAGTAGGTTTCTGGCATTGTTTGCACATCTAAACTCATTTCTCATGCTATTCAAACTTTAGGTTTATGCATTTTAGTCGTATCACCACAAAATGTGTTGCATTCCTCTTCATACTCCATTCAGCCCATATTTATGATATGGCCCATTGTAAGCACGAGGCTAAGATTCTGCTGGCTTCCCAAGTCTGGACCCACAAAACAGTTGAGACATTTTTGGCGCATTATATCCGTAGCGACAACTCATTGCTTTAACCATAGGTTTATCCTCTTAGCAAATGCGACACACACGAAAGTTGGAATGAACTGACCTATTTATATGATACTACATAAAATGATCATATGCATCAACTCCTTTGCTTCAGGAATTGTTCCGACGGACCCTTCAGTAAAGACGCTTGGAAGGTAGACCTTCCTGTACCGCATTTGCACTTTCTAAGTCTGTGTAGATTCCCCTGATCAGCAGGTCAGGTAGTACCACTGTCGTCGGACGAAAATGGAAATACGAAGACTTGTTAGAACAGCTACCTAGAGTGAACACCAAAGCAGTGGCAAATAACACCCAATCCAAGCAAGCGATGGCCTGAGGTACAATTCGATCGGTATTTTGCCCCCTACATAATTGGAACATGCATTATGACTCTAACAGGAACAGATTTACTGTTTTACTCTGAGTAAAAGATGATTGTAGTCGAGATTCCCACTAACACTTGTTACAGTCTCGATTGATCTCGAACACATCCACTATGCCACCTCGTGGACAAGTTTGCAGTTCAGATATTAAAGACATGCATTACACACCCGTGTAATGGTAACAATGTGCTAAATGTGTTACAAGCGATTCGAAACTCATCGTATTCGTCGTATTGGTTCATCGGGTCTATAACGATAGGAACAAGTTTACTGAAGTTTTAACGGCTCCTTTCCCTTTGTTCTTGTTGAGCAGGCATTCGTTTGTCAAGCGTGTGGCCAAACAATGCCGAGCTTAGGTGCCTCGATACACCATTCGCAGCAACAGTCACATCAGGCAAATCTACTTGTAAGTTCTTTTTCGCTTGCTTGCTCGCTTTTCCAACAGTTCGGGGCGTAGCCCTTTATGTTGGACCATCCCACTTTTGCGTAATTTGATAGACTTATTGGCTTTGTATATCTTAATGTGGTGCACCACACTTTTCTGTTCTTTCGCTTGACTTTGTTTCAGTCTATATAAGATTTTGTTTTCGAATCATTGCCATTAGAAATGTAAAATCATGATGAAAAGCACGTATGGGAGAATAGCAATTGGTCAGGCACGCTCAATCTGACAAGTGTAATGCCTGTACAGAACTCAGAATTCACCGGCCGGTCACTGCGGCTTCACCACCATCATCATCCCCAGCTGTAAGAACTTGCCATACGGTGGTTCTAGTGCTTCCAGTTTCGTTCACTGATGATTTGGCGAGGTAGGGTAGACAGGCGCGCATTTGAAGCGGTAGCTGATATAATTGATGTGCAAACACATGGCTGTCAGGGACTTTTCGTTCGGGAGATTGGGAGGATAGCTACGCATTGAAGGCAATAAGTTGGATGCATAAGCTCCATTAGGGGGATAGACTGGACCATGTCTGACAATGCTTCTAACCACTGATGTGTCCCCCGTCGGGGAGACAGCAGTGACCAGCGCAGCTGAGTTTACTTGTAAGGGCTTTCATACTTCGCAGCCTAGTCACTAGTTGACCTTTCCTGGCTTGTTTCCACTCTTCATGCGGTTGTCCTAAAAGAGCCCTTCGAGGAAGCCGGTCGATTGGTATACGGAGGAAGGTAGAATTAGCTATCGAAGTGCCCTATTCTAGAGGCACTTTCTCTGCACTCCATATCGCAGTAGTGAATTTTGTTAGATGGTCCATCAGGGATTCTTCGCCTTCTCTGAACACAGCCGGAAACAGACCGTCCGGTCCTGCTGTCTTCTCACGTTTTAATACGGCTATTTCGTACTTTATTTTTTCTTTCGACGGCCGATTAAGGTTTACCTTCCATTAACCCGTATCCATCTCCAGAGGCTGTGTTACTGGAGACCAACTACACTGTTTTTTGAAGTGTTCGGCCCATTTTTTGAGTTGTCGGTTTTGCGAGTGAATTATTGGACCGCCTTTTTCATTTATCTGCTCACTGACCGTTGCTTTCCTAGGAACAATCAATCGTATCAGTAGATACAGGGCACGGATGCGGCATCAGCGTTGCACAACACTCCGACTGTCATTCTTCGTGGCAATCCTGCACCCATCTGTTGTATGACGCTGAATGCCGCCTGTGAGTCAGCTCGGTGTTCTCTCTGTGGCACGTGTGCCAAGACCGAACTGTTACAGGTATTCGTCACGAGTTTTCTGTAGGGTTTGCGATGAAGTTTTTAAGGGATTTGACGTCACATAACTCCTTTTAGCAGTGTTACGGTCAGGATCGTTATACATACTCAGGATGGGTCGAAACGGTATTCCAGATTTATAGGGTTCAAGTGAGCCATAAAGCTAATATATTTGTCTAGGTAGGTGAAGAGGAAATTGGTGCGTTGTCTTTATTATAGGACAATAGCGTTTTGCACACCGATCACCCTGTCTAATAAACTTGGATCCTTCGGGTGACATGGCAGCTAGGCACCGGAAGGGTGTTACGGCTGAACGATAGGACAGTAGCTAGGTGCCTGCAATGAAACAAGAGAAGAACCACACAAAAGCCGATGTTCTGCGAAGGTTATTGCATCTCCGTCGACCATTTAAGTTTAACTTAACAAGCGAGCTCCTATTGCAGGAACCCAGTGTGGTGTTCAAATGCACGTTTCTTGCTTAAGAACTATTCATCGCCTTTACCAGTTGTCCCATTGTAAGACAAATATTCAATGACCAACTGTCTCGTCAAGACAACTCGGTGTGTTATCTAGCTCCTGTAGATAATAATAATAATAATAATAATAATGATATTGTTTCCACTCTTCATGCGGTTGTCCTAAAAGAGCCCTTCGAGGAAGCCGGTCGATTGGTATACGGAGGAAGGTAGAATTAGCTATCGAAGTGCCCTATTCTAGAGGCACTTTCTCTGCACTCCATATCGCAGTAGTGAATTTTGTTAGATGGTCCATCAGGGATTCTTCGCCTTCTCTGAACACAGCCGGAAACAGACCGTCCGGTCCTGCTGTCTTCTCACGTTTTAATACGGCTATTTCGTACTTTATTTTTTCTTTCGACGGCCGATTAAGGTTTACCTTCCATTAACCCGTATCCATCTCCAGAGGCTGTGTTACTGGAGACCAACTACACTGTTTTTTGAAGTGTTCGGCCCATTTTTTGAGTTGTCGGTTTTGCGAGTGAATTATTGGACCGCCTTTTTCATTTATCTGCTCACTGACCGTTGCTTTCCTAGGAACAATCAATCGTATCAGTAGATACAGGGCACGGATGCGGCATCAGCGTTGCACAACACTCCGACTGTCATTCTTCGTGGCAATCCTGCACCCATCTGTTGTATGACGCTGAATGCCGCCTGTGAGTCAGCTCGGTGTTCTCTCTGTGGCACGTGTGCCAAGACCGAACTGTTACAGGTATTCGTCACGAGTTTTCTGTAGGGTTTGCGATGAAGTTTTTAAGGGATTTGACGTCACATAACTCCTTTTAGCAGTGTTACGGTCAGGATCGTTATACATACTCAGGATGGGTCGAAACGGTATTCCAGATTTATAGGGTTCAAGTGAGCCATAAAGCTAATATATTTGTCTAGGTAGGTGAAGAGGAAATTGGTGCGTTGTCTTTATTATAGGACAATAGCGTTTTGCACACCGATCACCCTGTCTAATAAACTTGGATCCTTCGGGTGACATGGCAGCTAGGCACCGGAAGGGTGTTACGGCTGAACGATAGGACAGTAGCTAGGTGCCTGCAATGAAACAAGAGAAGAACCACACAAAAGCCGATGTTCTGCGAAGGTTATTGCATCTCCGTCGACCATTTAAGTTTAACTTAACAAGCGAGCTCCTATTGCAGGAACCCAGTGTGGTGTTCAAATGCACGTTTCTTGCTTAAGAACTATTCATCGCCTTTACCAGTTGTCCCATTGTAAGACAAATATTCAATGACCAACTGTCTCGTCAAGACAACTCGGTGTGTTATCTAGCTCCTGTAGATAATAATAATAATAATAATAATAATGATAATAATAGAAATCATTGTTCGGCTGTAGCACCTTTTCGGTGCCTAGCGGTCATGCCATCCAAAGGAAGCACGAAAGGTGAGACACTGCCAGGTTGCCCGAACCTAGACAGGGAAAGTCGAGAGGCAGAGGTCGGGTTGGAACCACGGACCTTCCGGTCAGTAAATTCGCGTTCTAACCACGGAGCCATCTCGACCATGTGGTGCAAGTTACTTCTTCAGACCGACGAGAACTTTGTCAAAAACGGTTGTTCGAGCACATTCCTTCTTGGCTGACCAAAGGACATGCGGTCATTTTACAGCTCGGTTTGGAAATATCTGCTGAAGACAAGACATCGGGTTTATTCTCGGTCAGTATGTACCATGTCGGCACAGGGTTTCCACGAAGAACAAGAATTTAGATACTGTGTGTACGTGAAGCCGTGGTGATTCACATTCATTGGTCGGTGTTTTGCATTCAGAAGAGGGTTGTCTAGGCGTTGCACTGGATATGGCCTAGCCCTCTTGAAGCAGTAGGCATGACTGAGGGAACATTGTTAGCTCAAACGAATAGCGTGAACGATCTTCCATCGGTTTATCATTCAAACACGTGTCCCTCCACTACCACTCCAAATAATAGGGCTTCGACACATTGCTTTAACTATGAGGCTTGTAGAAATGTTTTCCGTTTTATTTCGATTTATTTTGACTACACTTTTATTCTGACTGGAATATGTACCTAGGAGCCAGTGAAACATGTGTCGAAAAGTTCGTGTGCTCAGATGTTTGATCTTAAAGAAATAAGTGAGAATATTTGATATCGTCTCGTATGCCTCGTGTCTCGTTATCGATGGTCCCCAGTTAGCACAAGGGTGACGACTGCATTTCCCCGATTATCGCTGGGGTCGTTCATGTGTGTAGGGCATTTAGCAACAGGCATAACCAGGTGAACTAGGCAGCTACTGCTCGATTGCCGGTGAAATGTAGATGGCTGACACTGTTTTCTCTCCATTCTAGTAATAACCCGGCGGTGAAATTGCTCAGAGCGCAAATTTACTGACCAGAAGGTCCGTGGTTCGAACCCCACTTCTGCACCTCGACTTCCCCTGTCAAGACTTAAGCAACTTGGCAATACGCCTGCCTTTGTGCTCCTTTCGGGTGGCGTGGCGGCTAGGCACCGAAGGGTATTACAGTTGAACGACTATGATTATCTAATATACCCCTCGGTAACGAATTCTGTCTACTGTAAGCACATAGCACTGCATGCTTCTTGTGATTGGTTTTACTATTCCAAAAATTACCCACTCTTTATTCCGCTTGACTCTCCACCTCCACCGAATTCACCCGATTTTTGATTCGTGGTCGACAAAACAGCTCTCTTACCAAATTCCAGTCTACGTGTTAGTTGAGGAGTTACTTTTCACTTTAATCTCTCTTCCATTCCCCTCACACGCAAACCTATCAGACCGACCAAGTGCGGACTGTGTTGTTGCATCTGCCCCCGATTATTCCAGCCCATCGTTTAGTTTTAAACCAAACATTGGAATCTGCCGTTGAAGGTGTACTGGTAGAGCCCGCAGAAGTGGAGCGGCGCCAACGTTTCGCTCATCATGTGATTAAAGCTCTTCAGTGCCGAATTAAAGGTATGAATGAATGTAGGGAATGAACTCACGTCCTTTTTTAGCTTTGCTCGTTACAATGTGTTACATTTGGTTGCTGTTTAGTTCACAAACGTGGCTCAGATGTGTTTATTGGTCGTTTATCAGGTGACTTGATCTGATCGTTTGTAATGATGGTGTAGATGGTGAGATGTAAGGTTGTGCTGCATTTAAGAGGTTCGGTTTACTTGTACGTTCTGAAATGCTTCCCGGTATGCTCTGTTCCACTCGCATGTTTATAGTAGTATGTTCTCTCGACCGTGTGTGAACTCTGCTAGGTCGAATATTATCTGGGTGATCAGTTACTTGTTGTCTTAGTCTATTGCTTGAAATTCCGCGGTTCCTGACAGTAGATTTTGGGTTGCATTCTCCAGTTGGTGATAACCTGATACTACGCGTTTTTTCGCCTGAGAGCTCGCTTTCTGAAGAAGTTTCGAATTTGAATTCCTTTGTCTGCATACATTTCCTGATTGCGCGAGTCCAATGAACCAATAGCTTTTGACGGATGTGTGTGCTCAGGAGCATCTCCGATGAATGAGTTGTTGTCATCACTGACTACTCCACTATCGGGTAAACATACTTTGACGGCTCGAGAAGGAGCTAGTGTGAAAAGAAATATACGGTGGGTCAGGAACCTCAAAATGCTCACACAATCTGGACATGATGTGACGGGATAAGTTAAAAGTTAGAGGGTCACGTTAACTGTGTTCAGCGACTTGTGAAGACCTAATAGTTGGCTCATTCTCTCAAAATTCTCTCCTCTTTTACACAAAATTCCTAAACTGCTCGTCAGATTTCCAGATGGTCGGCGTCGGCAATACATGGAGTGGTGTTGCTCTGCCCGACAGTCACGTGGACTTGGATGTGTGTCGGTTAACCACGGCGGAGATGCGAGACAAATCACCCCAAAAACAGCCCAAACTGATGGTGGTCGATGATTCCATCGTTCGCTCTCCGAGTCTCGGCTACCTGATGGAAGACATATTTGAACTGCTGAAAGCCAATTCTCAGAAGTACACCGCACCCAGCATGAGTTCTAGTCCGAAGAAGGTGGACGGGGAACTAGCCGACATCCAAACCTCGAAATCGAGCCCCTCCAATGGACTGGTAAAGTTCCCTGATATCTACAAGTGAGTTCACAGTTGTACAGTTCGGGAGCGAACAAGTTGTTGTATTTTTTGAGTGTCAGTTTATCACAGAGAGTGCAAAGATCGAATCAGCACATCGGTTAAGCCGGGCCTTCGGACTGGATATTGTTGTTCGTCCGCCCCGACTGCTCTACCACTCTTTTTTCAACCAGAATGCTTAGCACATATTCCGTAGTACCAGAGATGATTATGATTAAAGCGTGACAGAAATTCCTAATGATAAGAACAAATTAAGTATTGTTTCTGTCGGCAATTCCATCCCCAATATGAGCTCATCTTTTTAGCATCATCGTAATGCAGATTTCCTGTTATACTTGGTAGTCTGTTCTGGTGTCCACTCTGTCGAACCGTGATAGGGTTGTTTTTAGGCTAAGTCACACCATCCACCGGCTGTGAGTACGACTCACGACCATTTAGGGTTCTTTTGAAACGCTTGACTCCGCGACTGGGATCTCTAGTATTCGCAGATGTTATGCCTGTTATCAAAATGCCAAACTATTGATTTTGATGGGACCGCGGAACATTCTTCCATTTTTTCTCATTGAAAAACTCGTAATTTGTGTTGATTGCCCCCGTCCATATCCTTTTTCTCATTCATAGTGTCGTTCGGACAGACGCCGAATATTTCTCAATCTCCTTTACCGACGCCAACCAAGTGCAGTATGATATTCACACCGGGAACCCTCTTGGCCATCATGTAGCCAAACTTTTGCTCACCTATCTTGGGTTGGATGCTCGTGCCCGCGACCTTGCTACTCTGTTCTGTAAACTGGCTAAGGTATGACCTTTTATGCTGCTCCGTTTTGTGTGCTATTATTTATTTCCCGTACTTGTGTTTGTCATTGAGTTACCGGCGTCCAATTCCTTTGATTTTCAGCATGATACTGCACTTTCCCTAGTATGAGGTAGAGATAACTTTGTGGGTAATCTGCCAGCCTACTGACAGAATGGTCCGTGGTTCGAACCGGACCCCAAGATCTCGGCTGCTCCTGTCGAGGCTTGGGCAACCTGATAGTATATCAGCCCTTGAGCCTCTTTCAGGTGCGTGGCAGCTAGGCACGGGAAGGATGCAACGGCTGAATGATTTTCTCCCGTAGTGTAATGCCACTTAAGTATTACCAGGACCCGCCCATTAACACATCGTCGAGGTGGTGTTCCATTAGTGATGTTACGATCAGTAAGGTGACAATTCGAGCGGGTAGTAATTAGAAAATAAAACAAACTTAACTGGGTTCCAGAGGGTTCAACATCGAGGTCACAGCAGCGTTCAACACAGCTGCTTCACTGCCGTACAATCATAGTTTTTTCGAAGACCTAGTTGTGGAAAAAGGAACAAGTGGTTTGGGGAAGGACTTAGTTTTATACTATCACAACCATTCCGACGTGCCTTCGCCTTCAGACGCTCATTCAGACACAATAGAAACTGACAACTAGAACGCCATTGACATCGATTATCAGCTACATATTGCGGTGTCCCCAACCAGACAAGGAGGATCACGCGAACCCCATCTTGAAAGGTGGGTCGCATCGACAGTACCAAGGCTCTTCATAATCGTTTTCATACCCCGCTGCCCGGTCAAAGGTTTACCACTTCTCTGCCTGTGCTGCTCTTAGGTGGACACAGAAAACAATGTTCTATTTAGCAACCGATTATTTAGCGTGCGCAATACAAGATCGAACCGCCACGCAGGGGTTACGTCTTTCAGGTGAACCGGTGAGTTCACTGCTCATTCACAAGACCGGTCGTACCAAAGGATATTGCACAAGTTCACATGGTCGAAACTGCATGGGGATGATTCAGTCCCTTCAGAACGGCCCGCTTGTTTTCCAGCATTATAATACGTCGCATCTCAAAGCTTCTCACGTCTGCTTGGATAGCCGTCCTGCTTGCCGTTTTGTAGAGTCCCGGGTCCTTCTGTGACCCAAAATGGATTTTACACTTTTTTCAAAGTTGCCGTTCCAGTGGCGGAATTTCGGGCATCCTGGGTTTCGAATCCCGTTCTTCAGCTGACTGTAGACAGGATATGAGTTTCTGCCATTTATTTTAAATAACCTAACATAGGCGCCTAACGGTCGCCTTTAATCCGGCAGTGAATCACTGCCTTTGAACACTGTTTTTGTTGTCGAGGGTACTGAAGATAGCTGTCCTTTTCAATTGACTCCGGCAGTGTACGTTTGTCACCGCATGTGTGAAGTTAATCGCGGAATACATGAGAAGAGAGTAATCAAAAAGATCTTTTTATTGTCATAAACTCCTATTCATTCATTGGAGATTACCTAACGCGATTTACTGGTGCATTTATGTCCGTGAAACCTACACGGACCTTGTCGTTGAACGCAATAATGAATTCTACAGGGTCTGGACAATACATTAATTTGTCCAATGAGTAAACGTTGAAGTTGCCCGGGTTCTGCATCAGCAAAACACTTTCACCTGACGCACTTGAAGGCAGGCTCGACTCTAGAAGAATGCTTTCGTCCTGTCCTTTACATAAACGAGCTTATGCGGCAACCTCTGAGAACAGATGTCCCCACAACTGACAGAAAGTCGCCATATGTGCAACTTCCGCTTTGTCATCTGCCACACATCGGTTTGGAAATATACTAGTAAGTATCTCCAATACTACCACATTAACTCTTATTCCAAAGTCTCCCAGTGTTGAACAGTATGCCGAAACAATAAGCTGTCGATCTACAATTCACTACCGACTCAGTGGTGATCCGTTCAGTTGTTTGCGATTGCTTCGTAAACCAGAGCGTTCTTATGACTCAACTTTCAATTAGATTGTATCATTGGTCTGAAGTGTTCTAATGCCTGGGGTTCAAAAGTCAGGGCGTAGTGCAACGGGTCATCAGGTCAACTCGGCAGACATGTCCTATCAGCCTATCAATCGATCGAAACTAGTCAGATTCTCAATGCAGCTGAATCGATCGTAGTCTGGATGGAAAACCCTCCGTTCTGCGCTCCAACTCGAATGATTCAGTCAACAGAGTTCAAATTGGCTAAGATCGATCCACCAAGAACAACCATCTCCGTCATGTGACCCGAGTATTATTTAGACGTTTCCTGTTCTGATGAGCGCCCATACCTTGCCTTCGTTCGCTTTGGTGCAATTGTAAAAGCCATTTGAACCATTGGTTGACCACGAGAATGTTTAACACAAGGAAAAGGTACCAGAGTGAATGGGGATTGCTTACGTTGTCGCCGTAGTGTCTACACGTTTCATTGAGAGCGGATGGCAGTTTCCGCTAGCGAACAGATTAAAGATAATCCGCTTTAGTTGGTAATCGAGATGCACTTTTCGAAAGCCTTAATTAGGAATATTACTTCGAAATACTGAATTTAAGTTCGGCTTAATTACGAGACTACCTTCGCGCTGCGGTTGTTTGTCGAAGAGCCATTTGAGATTGGTTTGAATCTATTGTTCACACCAAATAAGTATGTAATTGAGTTGATAATACCACTTTCGGTTTCTGGGTTGTCCTCCCATCTGTGTAGTCCACTATTCCTCGATTCGTGAACTCCCTGCAGGGAGGAGGCGCCACACAGAAGGTGGTCCCTGTGCAAGTGGACACATGGCGATACACGTATAATCAGATTTTCTTATGAGATGGACACGTGATAGGGAAACAGCATCATGTGCTCTAAGGTAGTAAGTTTTTGTCGATCTCCCCGCACGACTCATAATTGGAACAGGTCTATTCCGCCTATTTGAACAAATCGTCCTAGATACTCAAGGTATTCGTCGGTCAGTAAGCTCTCCTTCAGAACTTTGACTTCACTTAAAGCCCAGAATGTGTGTCTCTTTTTAACTCACTGTTTCACATTCCTATGCTACTATAACAATGTTGGAAGTGGATTATGCATTGTTGTCTTTTGCGGTATATCTTAGTTTGGCTATCAAGCTATTATGCCGTGAATCTGCACATTTGCCCACCGTGTCTTTGAGATCGGCAGTGCGTGACAACTGTTTGGTACAACATGCAATTGTGGCTAACAGGGAAGAGAGAATATTTACTCATCGAGTCCTTCAGATTCGGACCAACTGGCTACTGCCTTTCAGCCAAAAATTCAGACTTCTTACTGTACAGTTAGTGGTTGCGATAACTGCGCGAAAAATCAACCAATGTTGGGAAATTATCACGCACACACAGGCACACTGACCTTATACAATCAGAGTGAATAGGTGAAGTCGACTGCCCGTGTTTAGTGACGTTACAGTATGATGGACTTTTGATATACCGGCACTCACGCCTACCGCGAAAATTTCCGAATGCGATTCCCGTTTTCGTCTTGCTGTCCAGCATCCGACACCCGAACCAATGTTTCTAGCCTCAACATACTGCATTCGTCAGTGGTTGAAGGGTCAATGTTATGGTGTATCCACTATGGAGATGGCAGTACGTGCCCGTACGTGGCTACTCTGACGGCCTGTACGATGTGACTAGAGTTGTCAGCCATCGGTTAACCCTTTCACCGTTTGACATAATCATGAAATATTTTCCACTGTATGTGACCACCTCACATAAACTACCGACGGTGGCATATAGAAACACTGAAGGTCACTTGAGTCACTAGTCTACAGAAATGGGGTTTCTGGTGTTTAGCCGATTCTGTAAGATTATGCGGAGCAATATTGGTACGATGACCAACTCGGTTTAATTGCTTTTAAAGAGCTGACCCTGATTAGCTCCATCACTGCCTAAAAGTGGTACGTTCGATCCGATGATCCACAAGGAGTGTGTGAGTGTCAAGTGAAATAATGAGCTTGTCCGCAAAATGAGAACTAATCAGGGCAAAACGTGTGGGAAATGGAAGGAACTGACTGCACTGTGCTTTGAAGTTTAGCGCTTCAATACATCAATACTAGGTTGCTCGAAGTAGCTTACTCCGAAAATGCAGCAAAGTGGGAGCTAGCAAAAAAGTATCCCGCCTGTTACATAAATCTGGTTACTGAAAGCTGAATATTTCACAGTGGGATATGCATCCCTCGTTCCCGGTGGTCAAAGCCAATCAGCAAGCTGAGGTCATTGCCAGATGGAATTCGTTGGACTGGCACTCATTCCTCAAAACCGGCGGCGCCAATATAACGAAGGTGAATGGTATGTGGGTTGTGGAATTCTGGGTTGGGTGCATGGCGACGCTTGTTTCCTTGTCTGTCTACTTCGGTGCTTGAATATCATATGTTTCCTGCAACTCACCGTGTACAACAGACTTCGTTATCCTTGCTGTAGGCAATAGTTAATGAGGGGAATATTTTTTATAACCTGTTTTCATCAACACCTCTTATCAGAGCCATATGCCCTTTTTCATGTTGTCCAGCTTGCTCATTTGGATATGCCGTTGAATGGCACGTTCCCACCGACAGTTCTGTTAATCATGGTTATCTTCTACTTGCAACACACAAGTCCACCGGTTCTGCCAAATTTGCACCAACTCTATCGTTCTGCAGCGCACGAGTCACTTCCTGCAGATTCATTCTATCATGTAAGTCAGTTACTTCCCACTCTAAAGGATTTCCTCGATTTCCTCTGAACAAACCATTCTATTTGCTGCATCCCGAAGTCACGCTTTGCTTGATTGTTTAACCCAACTCTATTAATACATATTTTCTGGCGCCGCGTGCAAACTAAGTAGTTGCACAGCTTTGACTGAATCGATCAAAGCAACCGTACCAACATGAGTGTACATCATAACTGGTGACAGTGAAGCAGTGTTTTCGCATGAAGCCTTGGGAGAGGCTGTGCGGTCATCCGTAACGTCCACTTTTCTATTCCGACAAATAGTTCTGGTCCGGAAGCCCGACTAAACCGTGTGGCCTCATCGTCATGGACAGCATGACATCAGCGTTCAACACAGATGCTTCGCTGCCGTACAACCATGACTTATTTGAAAGAATAAAGATGGACGGGGAAGGGACTTAGTGTTAGCTGACTACAATCATTCCGAGGTACTTACACCTCCAAACACATTCTGGCAATATGGATAGAAACTGACAATACGAACGACTTTTACATTAACTGGCAGCCATATCCTACAGCGTCTCCAAACAAGCGTAGTGGGAATCCTATTAGACGTGTAGCACTGACAGTACCCAAACGTTTTGTGGTCTCTTTCATACCCCTCGGTCAGATCAAGGGGTGGCTACCTCTGCTTCCACTACTCTGAATTGGGCACGGAAAACAGCACTCTCCTCGGCAAACGATGGTTCGGCATACGCAATACATGACCTAACCAACGCTGCTTTTAGTGCTGAACACACTCTTCAGTGGAAGTTCCTGTTGCGCAACCTGGCCTTCCTAATGTAGAAAGCTAACGGACACAGATGCTTGTACGCGCGCGCTAATTACTATCCGACTAGTGGTTGTAGGCGTGGTGTACTGATTGCGTTGGGTTTTTGCCACATCAACTTACCCTATTGAACACTCAGACTGCTCTGATGTTTCTTGACCGGCCGGCGGTCATGTACGGACGAAAACAAGCCTCGATGCGTATCAATAACAAGAGTAAAAAATAGTTGGTCACTCTCATGCGCGTTGCATTATCTACGTAAGAATCACCGTACATCCGTACAAAACTCCCCGTATTTCATGTAGGTTAATTTCAATATACCATATCGATTGTTATGTCTCAATATCCGAAGGGCAGATTTCCATAGATCATCTAGATGTTCCTTAGATTTACCGTCCTAATTAAGCCTTCTTAAGAGACAGCCAAGCACTAGGGTCACCCTGGGGAAGGGTAGAACAAAATGGACAGGGTTCTTTAATTGACACAAAACCGATTCACAGCAGTTTTTTCAATCTGGCCCCATTCGTGACACTTTGACGTAGGGTATCCGTGCGCAAATGGAATGTATCGTTACAGCTATCGATTGTTTTCCAAGCTTCTCCGTGTGCATGAGCGCTTTTTCTTTGCTTTTGCACTTCCCACCCCTGTCCGTAAATAAAATTCGTTCTGTCCGATCATGACTCTTCTGTGGTTTCTAGTCTCCTTGCAGTCGCATCAACCCATGATTTGGTTCGTGTGGTATGCGGTTTCAAACCACGTCGTTTTCGTCTACTTTTGAAACAGAAAGTGGATGGTGTTTAACACCACACGAGTGCCCTGTAAACGCGTTGTCGCATCGTAGAAGCTGTGATAGTAGTGGGATTGTTTACCTTTCAACCCAGATGCTTATGGGCTGCTACTTGGGTTAATTACATAGCATCTTGGTGGAACTTCGTTAGCGAATAAGTTTGGAACGCAGCCCACATCCAGTAGTACAGTACACCGGACTTGTTTGTTGATCGAATAGTGCCTTGAAGTCAATGAACTACTGGTACATTTGCAAGCACAAAGCTGACCGACAGTGTTCGTTTCAAACAAATGAAGTCGATGTGGATTTTAGTTGGGAATGGTTGCTCACATCAACGCAAAGAATGTGTGCACAAAGTGTGCATATATTTGTGCATATAAGATCTGTCTGCAAAATTCATCTTTTTCGGAACTTCGGGGCAGGCCTAGGCTCGTTATATTTTCAATAAACGTTATTTTTACTTGGCCTTTTTTAGTCTGTGTGAAGATTTCATGAGATCCTGGAATCTTAACCAAGCAGGTATTCTACACACTTCACAGTCCTCAGCGAAAACTCGCTAAGCAGTAACTCAGTGAAACTTGTACTAGGTGTTGATTACAGAAGCAGATTGCGGTTGGTCCTGACGAGCCTTCCATTGCCCGTTTGGTCCTGGTTGGAACTCTTCAGGTCTTTCATGAGGATCGTGAATGGCCATGTAGCCCACCTGATTCCTTCACGTATCTGAATTTCTTAAACTCTTCGCATGGAGTAAAACAAAACAACATTATCTGATTCCTGATCGCCATGCGCGCAAGTATGATCGCATGTCGCTGTGGTAAATGTGGTATCCTGTTATCCAGTCCGACGCGTGAATGATCTACCTGAATATTGCCCCAGTTGAGAACAAACGAAAGTTATGATGCATTCACTGATTCAGGCTCGAACATCGCCGAATTCGGTTAACTGAGCCATCCCCTGTCATACATGAAATACTTTTTTGCCCTCACACTCTCTTCTGGTTCCATTGTTGTCCTCAGAAGTTTTTTATAAGACCTTACTACTTTCGTCAAAGGCGTAGAGAAAATGTGCTCCGGGTTTTTAATTCCGAGTTGAAGTGGTCCATGTATGGCCTAGATGGTCATTACTGGATACGGTAAGGTCAGGGCAAACTTTGTCGACCAAAAGTGTAAACCCGTATTCTGCCGAACTTCTTCAATGCCCCATAGTCATGCAGTCGAGTATGAGTCCAAACAAGTAGTCTATTTCTCGTTCTGCCAATGGCTTATCATGACTGGCGAGTCCTTGATCCAATGTGGCAGTATAACCCCAAGCCTGTCTGAACGACAACTCATTGGATGACAGTCGGCAAGGTGTCCAGTAATAGCCATCGTAAAATGTAGAATTCGACCGCGTCTGTCAGTTTGTGAAGCATTTTTTCGTCGAGTACGCAATGAGCAGCATATATAGAAGAGTCCTACGGCTAAGACGCCCCCTATATATTCGGGGTGCTCCTGTCTAGCTACGGGATGCTCCAACCTTGCTAGCATAAGTAAGTTATGATGTGACACAGCTGGGCAACTTCTTGTTACCCATACAAATCAAGCCCTCGACAAATGGAAGCAGCCTACAACTTTAGGAATAATATTCCTTAATGGCGCACGCTAGGAACGCTTGCTGTGTTAACGCCACACTACTCACAACGTTGCACATACTTTGCACTCCTTTCTATATGTGAACCAACCTATTCAGGAAAAAACATGGACGATTTCAATCCCGGTGTATAGTATCGTTCTCTGCGCAGGCGATATTAGGTGAAAACACACTGAGATCGGTTACTTGTAGCTCTTGACACGTTTAAAATTTATTCCTTTATCTGTTTCTCTTACTCCAATCCCAGCATTCAACTATTTTCAGTCACTCAACCTCCCCAGTATATCGTCCGACTGGGCTAGGGATGCACGTTGTGTTGTCGCTGATAGAGCGCTTGCTGTGCTTGCAATGCCTTTTCACTCTGCTGATCAACCGCGTTCTTACGAATGCACAACTCTACGTTTTATGCATTTTAGGTGGAGTACGACTGTCAGGATTTGTCGTTCCTCACAGACCCTGCCCTGATCTCAAAGCTTTGGTTGCCCTCTAACAGTGAGTGGTTTGTTTTCATCCCCTCATTTATCTGCCATTGTTGAACTTCACATGAGCTCGAAGTCCTGAACCCTTGTTTATCACTTCACGCCGTTGTTGGTTATTGATCATCTCCATAGCTGCTAGACTCAGCAATGTATCCATTCTGGTTGTTCAAGTCGAGGCCTAACTTCAGTCTCCCGACCCTGTTTCCATGGGGCCTAAGTATATTCTTGCGATTTCAACGCTAAGATCTATCGAGTCTCCGTTTGGAAGACCCGATGGCTGAGGTCCTTTGGCATATGTATCACGCACAACTTTTCATGGTAACCATGTTTCCTGTTTACTTGCTTTGCGACTTTCTACAGAACAGTGAGCCGGCTCCAAGGCCATTTCCAACTTCTGTGCAGTCAGCAGCAGGGGGAGCATACAACATCATCCAGTTTCTTGTCCATTGTTTGATAACGTAGATCGCGTGCTATTTCAGTGGTTCCTCAGTTTAGACCGACATAAGAAGTCCTGCAAGAAAATGAAGCCTAGTCAAGCCAAGACGATCTGACCACGTGCTCTCCCGGCGAATGTACACTTCCACAACCAAATGCAAGCGTTTCTTACAGGCATCAAAAACTCCTCTGGAAAATCATTGGTCCTAAATTTGAACTTTCTTTTACGGGGGTACACTTTAGGGTCTTTAATGGAGATGGGTGAAGTGACACAAAAATGAACGTATTTGATGATGGCAGGTGCGCCTCATTATCATCATCATGCTAATCCGATCTTAATCTCACACATGAAGTGCTTCTGGAAACTCCAAATCTACAGGACCTCTGTTAGCAACCGGGACGGTTCCTCATAGTCGTCATTTCTTATTTGGGATACTCCGATCGGGGAGTCATTTTGATGTCTCCCTGTACGCTAGTAATGTGTATGAATATCGTCATTTTCTTTCCCAGATAATGCCGGAGTTCCACTTCATTGGACTAACTCCGTTTATTCTGACTCCGCCATCTACTGAGTAATGTATGTCCAAGGGTGGGCAAGCAATTTGTTGCGAACGTGCTTCCATAGTATAGGGTCCTTCTAATGTCTGAAGATTCATTCCCCCATCCTTCTCCCTGTTTTCCTATTCCGAACCTTCCCTACTTGGAACAAGCTTCGTGCATGGCTGATCTCTGGCTTGGTCTGCTCCGCTTTTACCTGTTCGATTTCCAAAAGGCTACTTACGCAGTCGATCTTGTGTGCCCCAGTCCACTTCGTCGTCGCCGATCCGGTGGCGGAATATCGTCTATATTCGTCTTTGGTAAGTTTGTCTACTTGTCGATTCCACTGATTCATTGGCATCCAACCTACATCAACTCAACGAATGTCTACTTCGACGATCCATGATGATTTTTTTCTTTGGCTAAATATGCTGTGGTTTGAAAACACTGCTGCGCATGGCTGTGTCTCACTCATCGGTGGTCTTGACTCACAGCTATTCAAATAGCAATATACATGCACTTTTCCGAATTAACTGACTTACTGGTCCTGACTAATCCCATTGTTTGTTCCAAGCCAGTGAGAGCATCATCTGTTATTCAGATCTCATGTACAGACCTGTACCATTTACACCCATTCACAGACCCATTTGACCGGAAAGATTTGTGTCGGCAAATTTCCTCGGGTGGTTTTGAATACATCCGTAGTCAACTTTTGGCTGCGTACGGATATTTTGGCGTCCCACGGTTGACCAACGGCAGGCACGTGTTCACCAACGTTCGGACGCACGAACCCGATGCGCATGTCGAGGCCAATTTGCGTAAAAACAGATCCCCCAGCAAGCGAAACATCAAGGCTTCGACACCCAATGACAATTCTCCGCAAGAGGGCGATCACAGTCCGAATCCCCCGATTCTCCGGCTAACTCCGATTATTGACAGCACCGACGGGTTCGCTGGCAATCTGGTCAAGGTGTGTAACAGTCACTCTTGGATTCGACTGACTTACTTGCAACCGATTAATGGTCTGTTTTTCAAGCAGTTTCTGTTCAGCCTTATTTGTGGTGAAAAACACGAATTGCATTCATACGTTTCATATTATCACCACTGTTTCTGATCTGGTTGTGGGGTCTTAAAATTCAACTTGTCAACCGTCCTCATTTCATCTGTGTCCTGTTTCACCTCCTAAGTGAGTACACGCTTACCTCTCACAGAGGGAAATTGGGTCTTGTTCAGTTCAGTTTGGCTAAGTGCTTCTAGCTTTCCATATCAAGTTGGTGAGTCCGACACTGAGTTCCTCTTGACAATGTCATACAGTAGTCAAGTCAACATCAATCAAACATCTCTCATGTTTTCGTAATGCACTACTCATAAGGTTGCTGAAAATTCGTCGACAGCCCACGACCGATTTTGCCCTTCTTGGGGCTCATCAGGTAGGCGCAGTCTCTTATTTTTCTCTGCTTCGACCTAGGCCGTTGTTGTGTACTACAGACGGTATTGCCACTCTCACTTCAGTCCTTGGCTTCCTGTTCTACCCACAATGGTATATCAAAATACATAGTAGCTTGGCATAGCCTTTTATGAGGATAAGGAAAAATCGCTACAGCTGTATCTATGGAGTTGACACGGAGTACCTCACAGGGTCTGGCTGGAACCTTCGTGATTAGGCGAAAAGCGCTGAGCTCAAATGTCCCATCCTGATTGGTTCATATTGCCCCTATTGGTTCCCATCCTGATTGGTTCATATTGCCCCTAGCCGGCTCGCGAAGCATCCGTCCAATCGACGTGATGTTGGGTCATTTAGAGCGACTCGCCTGCCGGACAGCAGTCATCCGTGTTGGAACGACAGTCTTTGTTTCAGAAACATGTATACAGCCTCTCAGGAAGTGTACCGATACCCAGTTTTTCGTTAGTCCTGTGGGATCCGAACCCGCGGTCTTATCTGTCCGGTCATCTGAACCGATTAGGATTTTTGCGTGAGTTGATCACGGTGCTGATCAGCCATCCGCGGTGAGTCGTATTACAAACTACTAACCGAAGGGTTGCTCGTTCGGATCTTCGCAAGGATTCGTAATGTGTGTATTGTTCATGATTAGCAACAAGGATGAGAGAATCGTATAAAACGTGCCGGTTTTTTGTGTCTTTATAGGAGGCTGAATCTCCGATGTACTTAAAAGAGCTTCAGCGATGGGATATGCTGAATGTCCCTACTTTTGTTTACGTCTTTCCAAGGTTCATATGTTTCAACACAACCTTAACGGAATCCTGCTTATCCTGTTTTCTTTGCACTGGAGACGATTGACCTTCAACCTAACAATATTGTCCTCTTTTCTGTAGACAATTCCGCTCCCTAAATTTCTCTCCTTCCTAGGTCAAAAGTCTAGTTGCGGAAAAATTTGGCGCCAAATTGGAGGCCAGTCCCCCAAACATCTCTGACGTCAATCCTGTAGAGGGCGAGACTACTGAAGAGGCCCCGGATGCAGTTCGAAAATTGGCTTTGGCAGATGTGGCTCCTCTGATACTTGAAGTTGTGCTAGATGAGTTGCTAGAGTCTGCGGATGCCGCTGGTCAGTTTCATTCGGTTATTCTACATCTTTCACTTCCAAGTATGCGAATTGCGACTGGTTAGGCCACCTCAGTCCTGATCGACCTCAACAAACTTGAAACGGCAGCCACTTTTTTTTAGTGAAGTCAAATTCTTGGGAATGAGTTTAGCCCTCTCGTCTTTCTGGTTTTCAGGTTTCCGCTTCCCGTTTTTTTTAAAGATTTTTCCTCTACTTAACAGAGTAGAAAGGTCAAATCAGTTCACAGTCGGGTAAGGCTTTCAGTTTGAACCAAGCAGCAGTTGGCGGGGTCACCCCTCGTGCTTGTTTTTACCACAGTTACTTGATTTCAGTTTGTTCTTGTTGACAATAAGACCCCACTGATCTTCGAGAAATTACTGGATTATTTGGGTGAATATGGGACAGATACATTAATAACACTACGGGCCATAATCGATCCTCAACAACCAGTCTTCCGTTGCGTTCGTCGTACTCTTTGGGTATAGACAAATCGGTTTGCCAAACTAGAGAACGGTTTTGGATTAGCCGAGATGACACGCGGTGGTACGCGGTTATCAGAAAGAGAAGTCATTAACACAAGTGGGTTAGATATGAATCAAACTTAATCTCATCCACCTTCCCTCTTCCCAACTAAATTGTCGTAGCTCTCACGAGCCTACACAAACAAACGAAATTTACCAGTGGCACACAAAGTGAATAATTAATGGAACCAAACTCGGTCAAAAATAATTTGAAACCTCCTAATTCATCAACTGCAAGATTTAGGCAAGCACACTAACCTACAAGACCCCTTAATTTACGTTCAACACTGGTCTAGTGTACCAATCTGTAAAGACCTTACTAATTGCTTCGTTTGCCTTAGAGCCTGACCAAATTGGTGGCCTACTTACTTAACCTGAAGAAGCTTTTGTGTCAAAAGCGAAACGTTATCCAGTTAAAAACAACGGATTGTTTGCCAAACTCTTCTGAAACAACGAATTCTTAATCGATTCCAAACTTTCTCCAATTGATTGGAAACTAGCGCCCTGGTTTGATTGTTTGATTTATAACGGCTTGGTTTCGGGGCACGGGATGACTGGCATTTTCATGTTTTATATCCGATTACTATCATAATTCTTGTTGGTAGTGGAGTACGTCTAGAACCACTGATGTAGGATTTTACTGAATTCCCCGGGTCAATCGCTTAGCAGCCAAATGACCATGAGTTAAGCCAACATACCAAAGTGGCTCAGAGAGAGGAATAACTTACGAGTCGCGTGAACCTCCCATCTGAGAAGTCTTTACTCGAAGAGCTAGTCAACAGGTGACTACGTAATGTCGATTCCGTGGCTGAATGATGGGTGACATTATATCCTGTCTAAGTTTGAGTTACTCACAATTCTGATCGACCGCTGTTGACCGGACGACTGAATGACCTAACCTGTTGCCGAAAGGTCTCTGGTTCAAAACTGCCGGAAGTATCGGGAGATGCGCTTCAAACGATGAAGTCTCAACTGATGTCATCGTAACTATTTATCATTATCATCGTCATCGTTAATATTGTTACCACTACTTTTATTGTAGCATTGACAAAGCAATGTTTTCAAAGGCAGTCCTCTTTGACTCAGCGAAATTTCCTTCTGACCGTCACTGATTGTGCCCAACTGACCGAACATTTCGCCGTCGTTTTCTGGTCAAAAATCTACGACACCTTCATTGACAAAGGTTTACTGGTTACAAGGCAGCGAAGCTTTGTGAAGATGACATCTTTCTTATTTCGTATGGTGAGCCCCTGGTTGTTCGTTACCTTGTTTTTTTGCCGTTCCTGTTGGGGCTGATAATTCAAATAATTCATCTCCAAGTTCTTCCAGGTCCGATCATATTCTTAAGCTCCTTGTCCACGGGCTTCGTGGATCCACTTTAGCAGTGCAGCGCACTACAAGCACTAGGTTCTTGCATCAATTATCCTCAAAACGTCTACCCGTGGTTGCCACTGACGCGTATCGTTTTTTCACACCGGCCTAAAAGCCATTCGTCACAAATCATGCTTACTCATTACAACGAATAGACAACCACTGGAGTGCAGGTTATTACTTTGGATTAGAGAATAGTGATAGGAGAAAAGTCTTACAAACTTACTTATAATATGGCGTTGTTTACGCAATCACATTCAGTCTTTTTATGGATGTAGAAGAAGCTCACCTCCCAGTTCCCAGAATCAGTAGCCAATTCAAAATGCCAAACCAGAAAAGCCAGTAGTTCAACCCTGTTCCGGGACATCACACTGAGGTATTTCTCCTCAACTGAGAGTGTTTACTGGGTGTTTACTATATGCATGGCTTAGCGTGGGATCCACATAGGCACAGACACTTTGAAAGTATTCTGCTAGTTGGGACGGATCCGTTTTAATCCAAGAATTCTCATAGTCCCTCGATTATACTGCTTGAATCTTGTGCGTATTGTCATGGCTATTGAATCATTCACTGTTTGTTCTTGGATATGTGTCTGTCAGTTTATGCGTTCTTTATTTTGACTTTTTGCTTTCAGGTATTCTGGCGTTGGTACAACAAAAACCATTCGAATGAACAGCCCATGAATTCTGAAGGTTCACCAGGCCTTGAATCAGAACCATGTGAATTCTGTATGGAGGCGAAAAACCAAGAGGTCGGTGCAGGAAAATGTTCTGTTAATCTACACACGCTGCTAACGCATAACCTTTTAGTTCATTGAAACATTCCTTCATCCCTCATGTTATCTTACAGTCAGTTAGGAGTTGATGAGTGGTCTACGCAGGAATTTGAAGATATCCCTGGAAAATTGTTAGTCACCTTCACCCATCGTTATTTATAACTTAGCAGTCTCTGATCGGTCTGTTTGCCGTGATCTTCACAGGGTTCTGGGTTCGCTTTTCACATATCTTGCTTTTACCGAACGGACAAACAAGTAGACCATGTTCCTTCCTGAGCTCATTCCTTACACTCTTTGGTTTCATTATGGGGTATGCCTTCCTGCCAGCTGTCATTATTCCCCAAGGCAGTGCTACCGGTGAGAACATCTCCAGTGGTACTTTTGTGTGGAAGACAGTGGCTTCCAATTCCTTACCCCCTACTAACCACCGTCCTATCCTCCCCTTAATTCTGCTAGGCTTTGCCGAGTGATTTCCTTATCGCTGTCTTATTTGAGCTATTGGGGATATCCCATTGTACCTGAAGGTCTTATAGTTCATACGGAACTAGAAGAGTAGTTATCACTGACAGTGCGCATTTCCTGAACCCCAAAGTTGCTCGAACCCTGACAACGTTGGTCAAGGGTTTTGGTTACGAGTGGTATACTAGTATGGCAGAATTAGACCTATTCAACCTGGCGTCCCTCGGGGACATTTCACAATCCAAATTTGACAGACAACAGCCGATTTATTAGAGGGCTTGGGCAACCTGGCAACATCTCGTCCCTCGTGGTTCCCTCGGCTAGCATGACATCTAGGCACCGTAAGGGTGCTACAGCTGAACAATTTATTTTATTCTATTATTAGACTGCTGGAAGCATTTGAAATTTTCAACCACGACTGTATGACTGACTAGGCTGTAATCACTAACATAGATGAGTATGTTTGGTACACGAAGCTCAGAAATCTGGTACAGCCATAGTTCTCAGGTCTATCATCAACGTCTGCGAACATCAGAGAGACCTGAATGTGTTATCCTTCAGGCTGGAACACGGGAGTTACTGGGGTGTCGATATTTTTCCGATTAGATTTCCTAAATGACATGATCCATCCCTTACTTCCAGCGCTTGAATGTGAAAGTGCTGCTTCACTTTCTTCTGTCTTTATATCCTGCTCTTGATGATCCCATCAACGTTACCCGGCAATTCTCATCCGTCTTCATTTTTAACAGGGACTAGGTCCTCATCAATGTACTTGTAAGGTGAGTGCAATCCATGCAGCCTGTCAACAGCTTCTTTTGATCCTCTGTTGTATATTCACCCCTGTATGCATTGGTGTGTATTGGTTTTTTGGTGCGTGTAGCCTACATCAGATCAGGTCAAATGTCAGTTGGTTTGTGTCGTTCTGTGTGCACGCCACGCGAAAACCGTTTGATTTCTTGATTCGATTAGACAAGCGCTCAACTGGGCGCAGAAGGCCATCCGTTTAAGTATTTGATGCACCATTCAAGGCGACTGTCCACTAAACCCAGGGTTATTTTTTCGGTGCGCCAATAGAGTGCGAAGCGCTATTACCAGTGGTCTAAACTAGGTAAGAAAATTAGCTTATTTCGAAGTCCGAAGCGCTTATCATTTATCCCAAAAAGAGTTTTCGCATACTCCCTACTAAATTGTGCAGAGGCATCATTCTCAGACCTCAGTATACATCCATGGTTCTCTCTTCGGGCCATTAAGTAGCATCAAAAAATTGCGATTTTGTCTACACACTTTTCAGTCATTTACTTTCGCATCTTTGCACAGGATTACCTAACGATCAGACATCTAGAAAAGGAGAAGTGGCTTCGTTAATTTGACAGTACGCGTAGAGACACTGTCACATCGAGGTATCTTTTATCCAAGGCATTCTTCACACGTGACCCTCGTATGCCAGTTAATGAACCTTCTTATATACTAGGTACATGTTATCTTTTCACAGACGGTCGACAGTTCGGCGAACCGTTTCATCTTGGGTGTTTTGAATTGACCAGGTTGAACAGTAGCGGAGGAAAGAAAGAAAAACGGGTGGCCTTAATGGCGTTCCGCACACCGGATAGCTAGTTCACCTAACCAGATAGACGAAAATACGGGAGTGAAGGGTATTGCAAGAAACAAATGTTCCCCACCGTTCACTCTCACTAAATCAAGCGCGAGAATTGTGACTCTTCACAACGAAATAATAACATCGGGTTTTTGCTATTCGGTTCTTCGTTCACTGCTGTGACTCGCCGCATGTGGGCGCTGTCTAGGGAAGTATTGACAGCTCTGGTTGTGTAGGTGATCTCCGGTTCATTCGCTAACTGTTTGTTCGATCGAAACTATCCAACGCTGTGAAACTGTTTCATCTTTGTTTGGTGGGAATCATCAAACGTTCGCATCTGACGAAACTCCGGGTAGTTTCGAACCCGTGACCTTCCGGTCAATGGTTGAATACTTGATCGTTCAGCCACGACCGGCTGGTCAACAGTGTGAGTAGCTCTCAATTAGACAAGACGTAGCGTCACTCGTCCTTCGATTCTTAAGTACCCAGTATTTAACCGCTTTCGTTTACTGGTTTCCTAGTTAATCCCTACTTCAGTGTCATACAGTACTAACTTTCCGCTACTTTTCTAATCCCAATCTATACACCTATGCACCTTTCCTCGGTCACCGTTTTTTATCCACCTAAGGGTCCCGAAGGAAAACAAGACAAAATTGTGCTCATGCAATTGTGCCAGATGGTTTTGGTTGTTTAGACTATGCTTGTTAACGTATCCTCGTTTCCTACCACTGTAGGTCAAAAAGCCACCCGAAGAAGAATACTCTCTTGGTAAAAGGCCATCTCCCTTAGATGACCCGGATATTGTGCTGAACTTTGAGGAAGATTTTGATGATGACAACGAAGGAGATCCTACCGAGGTTGATTGTGAAAGGTTTCTAGAGTCTCTGCCGAATGACACTCTGGATCACGACGTGCCTTTTGACCCCATGAATGAGGACACAGTGGATGAACAAAATGAACTTGTCGAGCAGACTTTGGACCTAGGTGAAGATGATGAAGTGGAAATGAAAATGAACGAGGAAATTGATACCAGGGCGCAGGGTGGCACAGTGGACTCGACAGACGAATCGACCTCATTTCTTCAATCGGACATCCGAGACAAATTGTTGAAGGCGGTCGATTCGCTTACATCTTCCAAATTGAAGGTTTGTTCCTTGGTTTATTTACCGGAGAACCATGTGTCATGAACAGTAATTAACGACAAATTTACAAGTAGAAAGAATTAGTCTCTTTACAAACATCACTTGTATTGCCATGGTGTCGAATAATTGACAGTCGTTTAGATAAAGTGGTGACGATCGCCTATGTAGTTCGGTTGAATGGAAGCGCATGCCTGCCGTGCAAGGATCAAAAGAGTTTACCTTGCAACACTGAAGTGGGGGGCAGATATTTTGCCCTCAGCAAAGCTTATCAGCGCTGTGTGCAGAAGACTCTGAACCGTGGATCAATGGGTTCCAAGTACAATCATCTCTCCCTACCTCCGAACGGGGACCACTTCCTCATGAGGACTAATTTTCAATTTCTTAAGTAGAAGGACGCATCCTCTTCACAAAGGTGAATGCCGTTCAAGCATGAAGGAGACGCTATTCTTCTGTCTGTTGTTTACTGTCGTTAATGATTATGGAGTCTGTTGATAGGCTTCCACTCGTCCTTGACCGATTTCCCACAGCACTCTGTTCCATAGAGGTGCTTTGTCACAGTGGGCATGTGATCCAATACTCATCAGCTACACATTTACCTGTCATCACCACTTTCGCGCATGCACTCACAGCTTCATCGGATTTGTGTGTAAGTTAGGTGATCAAGATTTTGTGGAATGTGTGTAAGGAAATGATGGGGCTGCGACAAGGTAAAGCCATAATCGGAGTGGGATGGGGGTCAAGCAATCACACTGCAGCTGCTTCAGTTGTTCCCCGAGTTCCTACATCGACGACATCCGATTTCTGTGAGCAACTGGGACAGTTAACACTGCACCGTAAGAGGGGTACACATACCTTGATTTCCAAAGCACTCAACGGTTGTTGCTAATCGGTACCCTACTTTTTCCATAACGCGACCAGCTGTCGCTGGCTGGCTAGAGGGTCGTGGAAACTGAGTTACTCTCACCGTCACATAGCGCCGTGTTCGGATTTGATCGCTTCGTCTTGTTGATTGAGCAAAAATCTGCACACCCAGCTATTCTGCAGAGATAGCAATCTTATACCACGCGATACAGCAAGCTTGGTGTGTATAATTGCAGATTACAGTTAGCCGACAACTTATATTGGAAACACACTTCTGTGAAAACATCCATTTATTTTCAAATTAAGGTAAGGTAGGCTCAACCAGTACTCTGGTTTGTGATGCTCTTTCAGTTGAACACACTGCTTAGTCCATATGAAGTGATCCTTACCTACTCTAGCCTACTTTTTCCAGTATTGTGCTTCCTGGATGGCACAATTAAGTGTCTTTTACCTGTCTTTTTTAAGGTCGCCCAACCTGATAGTGGAGGACTTTATGACCCCGATATCATCGTCGATCCGGGCCCTCAGTCACAAAACTCGGGTGCTATGCTATTCGAACAGAGCTGCTCGACCCAAAAGGTACCAATTAATGGGAAGGACGCACGTACATCAAAGCGCGCGAAGCGTGCTGCGCAGGATTTTGAGAACTCACAACCGCCAGAAGGAGCCAGCGTCGCGAAGGTTGCGGCGGTTGAACATGCTACTTCTGAAGCGCTCGGCTGGCAGAGAGTCATTTTAACACGCGATGCCTATGGCCCAGTGAGTGTTAACTTCTCAAGCAGATAAACGGTGGAGGTTTTCGTATTCTTGCTAAAAAATTTCACACAGGCTGTAAGAGAACTAGCTACGGTATACCATGACCTCTCCTTGTTTGACCTCAGCCCACTTGGCAGTCTTTAGTTTATAACATGTTATACCGATTTGTCGTCTTATCTGCCTACTTTTTCTCCACACCGGATTGTCACACTCCTTTGTTGCCTTCCAATCCTGAAGTACAGGACGACCAGACTTTAAACTGACCACTAATAAGGGTTAGGGTTGCGAGTTAGTGGCTTTGATCGGTCATCGGACCTGGTGACATATTACGGCGAACGCCTTGACTCATGCTGGACTTTCTGGTAAAGTCCAAAACGTGGCCACTCCATCAGTGTTGCCAGCTGTTTTTCATGAGTTACAATTGTACCCCTCTAAAAAGATAAGCCCAAACATTTTCTCATGGTGTAGACATCATCACTAAATTATACTTCAAAAGAATCACCAGAGGCAGCCCCTTCTGAGGAATGGTTTGTCTATACAGGGTCGACTGCACTGCTTTTCGTGGCCTTGTAAGCTTTTCTAACCCCTTCTGCTTGTCTCCTCCGGCACATAAGCTTTTCACAGTTGTTATTCGACCGCTTTCTACCATCAAGGATTTGTTCTATCTGTCTTTGCATTTTCACGCAGGCTTTAGATGACGATCGCCCGAATTTCTATAACTCCGCACTAGTGGCCAAATTGGAGCCCGAAGATCTCTCATTTTCCTTTATCGTCCGTGGTCGATTACCCGCTCCCGGTAAACATGGGATCCGCTCGTCCGTGCTAGGCCTCGCCGCACCCAATCAGCCCTCAACTCTACTCGCCCACTTCGAATCACCGCAACCGCAGTGCAAGGGTTGTGGTCAAACGGGTCACCGGATTGGGATGTGTGCCAGTGCGGCGGAAAAGTCCGTCTCTTTTGTCGCATGGAAAAAACTTCAACCATCGTTACCACCACTGGCTTCCGAAAACCAAATCACCGCACTCACCGCATGTCTGACTGAACTGAATTCCTTCCATGACTGTAGTGGCCAAATAGCCAGTAGACAGGTACGATGCAATAGCCGTTTGTGCCCTGACGCTCTGTGGCTTGTTCTTTTTTAATATAGGACAAGATGGCGCAGGATATTTCACGAAGAGTCTATTTCTCTACCTCCCTTTGGACCTACATAAGGTCTTATTCAACACATTCATTCGCATACGAGCTTCGTTCTGATAAGATACTGAAACTGAATCCAACCGAATCTGTCGTTTATGAATATGCCGCACCAGACAGCCCCATATTTCACTTGCTATGATATTCGAGTTATCGCAATACGTTGTCTTCTGGACTTAACATACTACTCGTGAGGTGGCTGAATATATATATATTACTATTAACTCTTCAGTTTATCGTTGACACTCTGCAACGCGTGATTGCCAACATTTTCCCCTCGGTCCAACTACGTTTGTATGGGTCGTGCGCGAACGGATTCGAATTGGTCTCCAGTGACATGGACCTATGTGTTATCTTCCCCCGCGACTCGTTCGAATGGCGTCAACTGAAAGAGGTGGGATCGACCTTGTCCGTAAGTTAAGCCTGTCTTCTCATGTTTGTACGTTCGTCCGTCTGATCAGGAATAGTACAAATAAAGAAGCTGAGATACGTAAGCCATCGCGCAGGATTTCTCCCATAAATATTTTGTGTCTAATGGGGTGCTCGAATTTCCCGTACACTGGACTTTACTAGATGGTTCAGTGGTTAGTGTGTGAATTTACAGAGCAGAGGGTCCTTGGTTTAATCCCGGCCTCTGCATCCCGACTTCTCTCGTCTAGGCTTGGGCGACCTGACAGTACCCCAGCCTTCCTTCGGATGGCATGGCAGATAGGCACCGAAAGGGTGTTACAGCGGAACGAGTCACTGGACTCAAAAATGTAGTCTGTCGTGCACTACCAAACGTCCCGATTCGAAAATGGCTCCAGATGGTTCATTGCCGTGTTCTTTGGTTGCGTTATTGTGCTTTAAACAGGATGCGGATTAGAGATGCGCGCTTAAATAAATTCGAAGAAGAACTTCCTCCGTTTGGTCCCTCAGGTTACTACAGTCTGGCGCTTCGAAACAAAATCGAGTAACTAGCCGAAACGAAGAGATCTCAACAAATAACAGGAATACTAAGGTCTCCATTGGTCTAAAGGCGTTATTTCGGAGCTGACTGAAGTCGCGGATTGTCAGCCGCCACTGAAAGCACTTGGCTGCATCAAGGTTTGTCATACTTGCATGTCACTGTTGGACACGCAGTACTGAGTTACAGAATAGACTGGTGGCCCCCTTAACAAAAACTAATTTCGGCTTTGACGATTCTTAACAGGCCAACCTTTTTTCGACAGATTAATTAGAACAATTTCGGAATTTTGACAGGATGGTTGAATCAACACAACACGCAACGGTGGCACTTTTGATTGCGAACAGACTGTAGACACTGTCTGTTGCACGCACGAAAAATTGATGGCCCGAAAATCCGCGTTCAAGTTACGGTTGACCAGACGGGAAATCAACTATTTTTAGACTAACTGTTGCATTACGACACCCTCGTATTTGTGTATATATAGTATTATTATCCTGTCGTAGCGTCCGGTAAGCAGAGTTGTGACTGAAAAAGATGCATCAGAAAAACGCACAATGAATCTAGGTCGCACCGTGGATACTTTCTCCTTTCCCATTGATTGACCATGTACTTTCACTGTGCTTCCTTGTACATCCTTTCACGACCATGCTAGTTGATTCGAAGAATAAGAGCCCAACTGTTCAGATGTGACCGGTCTCTTGGGATTAACCGCGTTCGAGCCATACTACACGCGCGTGTGCCCATTCTGAAAGTCAGCTTCGAGAACGGGTTTGAAGTGGATATCAGCTTTTCGAATCATCTGGTAAGTCTGAGCAATGATGAGCCGCACATGATTGCCGTAATCGTTCTAATTAGTTCGTTCATCCTCATGCAAAGTGCATCTCACCCCTCCCCTAAATAAGCACCATGTAATCGTCATACAGAAGCCGTCTAAGCAAACGTCCAGACTTATAAATGACAGTGTTTTTCGTAATAAAAGTTCGCACTTAAATGAAAGATATCAATGATCCGCATTGCTCTTTGCCTTACATCAGTCCCTGCATATCCATGTCATTGGGAGTAGTACTTGAATGGACTAAAAGAGACCGTAGTCTGATCCAGTCTTTTCGAACACATCGAGTAGGTGAAAAGCCACGAAGAGGTCGAAATACTATCATCTGGGCAGAACGGCCTAGTCCTACCTTATCAACCTTTGACTCTTGTGCTCCGGATATGGTTGGGATGTTTTAGTCGGACGGCCGCCTGACTAGGCATATCAGAACCCAACCACTTCTTCTACTATGATCCCGTGTCAACTGGGGTTAGCAGTACTGCCGCGTTGAAGGTGCTTACTCTGATTCATTGGTTACGCGAGTGGGCCATGTGTATCGGTGTAGAGAGTCAATATTGTGTTATGTTTTGGGCTCCCTTCCCGGAAAGCCAAACTTTGTTGGGCTAGGTTGTTAGGCCATCCCTCAACAATACTGAAAAAGCACCCAGTAGGTTGTTGTAGATTCCACCATTCATCCGAACTAGGTGTCCTTGTGTAAGTTACCAAGTGGCTACTTTTTTTATCTGGATCGGTTGGCCTTTCAACGTCGTGTAACATGTATTTCTTACCTGCTCCCCTATTTTGTAAACAAAGGCTGTGATCAACACAGAAATGCTACGATTCTACACGGTTGTCGAGCCCAAGTTACGTGTTCTTGGCATCGCATTGAAGATAATCAGTAAGGTGAGTCAGTTGTAGGCCAACTTTCGGTTTCTTGTGTGACATGCATAGCATTGAGATTGGCTCACTGTTTTCCACCTCCTCCCTGTCTACCCCCAATCCCATCACAGCTTTGCCATATTGGCGACGCGTCTGTCGGCGGGGTCTCATCCTACGCCTTGATTATCATGCTCATTCACTATCTGCAGCAAAAAGATCAGCTACCGGTTTTACAGGAGGTAAGTTGTCCCTCTGTGCAACCCGTTTTGCCACCACTTACAAGTTTGTTCACCGAGATTCATGTAAAAGGGATCATCGGTTCTGATATGTATTGATAAGAGTTTAAAGTTATGGCTTATGGGAAGTTTACCGCTTTGTGCGTGGAACATGTGCCATGAGTCGTAGTGTGTAACGTAGTAGTATGTGTCCTCAACAAGTCTGAAAGAAACATTTTCAAGAAGCGAACTTCTTTCCTTGTTATGTGCGAGTAAATTCCGTTCAAGTTTTCCGTTTTTTTCGAACCAGTTTCATAAAACCCCGTACTTTCATTTGATATCCTGCTGACTTCTGACTGTAGAGTTGTGTGGTTCACTCATGCATTGCAGGCATATGTAGAAAAAGAGAAGCCGCAGAATTTGATGAGTGGATGGAATGCCTGGTACCAAGATGATCTAACCGTTCTGGTAAGCACTTCTTTGTGAAACTTCTCAGGACCTCTCACTGGAGTATCAAACTTGTGGTTTCTCCCTTAGGCCGAACAACACGCAATGTTTTCTATGCATCTCTAAGCCCTCTCATCTCGCCTTGACAAACCTGTCCTTAAGAATTCGATTCCCATAAGACCGTTTGAACGTTGCATTCTAGCATTCCAAAACGAGTGGTGAACAATGGTTTGGGAAACCCTGTCCAGCTTCCCCTTCACAACAAAGAGGATGCAATAAGTTTAACCTTCATTTGTCGATGTCTCTTATAGAAAATGTCCTAAGGAAACTGTTATACTCCGCGGTTTCTTTCTCTCTTTCTGTCGCTCTCCGGCATTCATCATCTCCGCCGCCTCTAGTCCCAGCAAACCGCATGTGTTCCCTTAGCAGGAGAGCTTGCTGCCATACTCGGCCTCGAAATCAACGGCTCTACCGTGGAATACCAGTCATCCTAGGTTTTGTCGATACAAAGTAGTAAGCGTATCTAAATATATCGATTCCAGTATTTTAGGCATCAGACAAAGAACGAATCGTTGGCACCAGAAGTACATTCGCACTGGTGATCTTATTATGAAGGCTAAGGGTTAGATCCGGGTTTGCGTAGTTGATGTCAGCATACTGGGAACGCCGATTAGAATTTTCATTCTCGTCGAACTCTTTTGACACATG
Source organism: Opisthorchis viverrini (assembly GCF_000715545.1). Lineage (NCBI taxonomy): Eukaryota > Metazoa > Platyhelminthes > Trematoda > Opisthorchiida > Opisthorchiidae > Opisthorchis > Opisthorchis viverrini. The sequence goes on from NW_008751872.1 coordinate 657,513, forward strand.
ATCGGCTTGATTCGCCGACCTATTCGAGCTACTTTTTTCTGGCTGTGAACAGGAAAGCAGTTTAGATTTATTGTAAGGGTTGTATTGGGTGATATAGTACATGCCTAGGACCGTTCACTCAAACTCTGCGAACGCTAAAGCATCGTATGGCCCCTTCGACGTGTCCTTATCACCGCCATCCTCCTTGTGCTGCTGCTGTTTCGTTTCATCTTGCAAAATTAAGAATTTCTCATTTTCTTGATAGGGAGTCTACCACGCATGAGAAGTCGGTTAGTGATTACGAGAATGCAGTTTCATTCTAATGGGACTCCTGTTGAAATCGAAAAGTTAGTCATGATTAGAACATTTGTTTCTAGGAGAAGGAGTTGCTCTAGAGTTGACCAACTACAGTAATAACTTGTGTGAAGGAAGTCTTGTTGTAAAAAAAACTTCAATAATCCGGACGGTGCTCCGACAGCAACAACTTCGTTATACCTTGTCCATCCGTTGACTGAATCCGATACAGATAGCGAATTCCGTTTGTTTTGCCTTAGCCACCTGTAGGTTCTTATTGCCTTTTTGCTTTTCAGGCCAAATGTTGGCGTCCGCCAGAGCAGAAGATGTCCCTCGGTGAAATGTGGCTCGGGTTCTTCCACTACTACTTGTTCGAGTTCAACCGTGACGTGAATGTGGTGTGCATTCGACAGAAGAAGTTGCTTTCACGGTTCGTGAAAATGTGGACTTCTTTATTCGCGATCGAGGGTGAGTTGTGCTCATTCGTTAATCGCTTTCTTGGTCAGTTCTTCTCATACGCTCCCACTCTCTGGCCGATACTCATGGTGAATATGCTAATTGCTGAGCTCTTTGTTTGAAATTCGAATATTTGAAATGATTTATGGTGGGGGCCAGTTATGGATGAACTCTACTTCATAGCTGAACTTCAGAGGGTGCCTGCCGACCAATCGATTTATCCATGCTAAAAGCCATTTCTATTAAGCTCCTCATTCTTGTGCATCAATAATAGAAACCACAAACTAAATCAAGAGATCGTTCAGCTGTAGCACCCTTTCAGTGCCTGCCATCCCACGAGGGCTGGGATACTACCAGGTTGCCCGAACCTAGACAGGAGAAGTCGAGAGGTAGAGGTCGGGTTCGGATCACGGACCTTCCGGTCAGTAAATTCGCGGTCTAACCACTTGGGCCATCTCCTACCCGGACGTTTAAGCGAAGAACCATCTGATGAGTGCTGTGTCACTCAGCAATAGTGAGCGCAAGTCCAGCACTAGCACCAAGCCACTTCTGGCCAAGTCTTTTGATGCTCAGTCACCAACCGAGACTAAGCGAGTTCGAATCTCCCTAGTTATTGATGAGATGCGCACTATGGATCACACCCAACACGGACGAAATAGTAATACAGTTTTTCATGAGGTTTCAACGTTGATTGACCTCACTTGTAGTGTGAAAAATCGATCGTAAGCAGATCTGATGCACGGTCGACCCACTACGTATGTAGACCTGATTGCTATTGGTATAATGTCCCGGTTCGCCTTCAGTTGAGAAGAAATTCACTCTGACCACTTCTATTTTGTATGGTTTGTAAACCCGGATGTTCTTTCCCTCGCACACTGTTTTCCCTGCTTAGGCAGACGTCGTCGGATGTTGCATGTCTATCTGTTTACCCATATCAAACGACGCACCTTGTGTCTCCGAAGCACAATAATATGTGCTTCGGAGTATTTCTAACTGGGTCTGATAACAGGCTTGTTTCAGGACTGCAAACAGAACGGAATCCCTGTGTTTTTACTCTATGGGATCCTGATCGGTTTTATGTTGATTGTGTTGCAGTTAAGCAAGATCTTTAGTGTTCTCACCAATAGCTTCGATTTAGAACCATATCCTTAATTGCTTACGAACAATAGTAGGCAGGGTTTTTTAGAACACCCTCCTGGAAGCTAAAACCATCCAACAATGGATAATCCAGTCATATGTTCTTTCGTGGCTGTTCGACAATTGCTATCCTACCCCTTCATTCTCCTAACCAAGCCTGGCGCACACGAATGGGGCGCCCAAGCACCTCAGCTGGTGCAGCGAAACACGATCTCTATGTCCGTATCCAGCATCTTCCGTCTTCTGACGTGCTGTTGCCACCAAACACGTGCCGTGTTCCTTCCGAGACAGATGTGATGTATTGCATCCGACACCTTCTAGTGATAGGTAACTATACGACATTTGGCACTATTCAAAGTCTCTGTTCGAAATTGTGAATGGGAAAGGGAACGAATGACTAAAACAGAGTACCCTTACGATCTATACATAGAGTTCTCGGACACCTCAAAGGTTCTTGCAGCCTCAGCCTGATGCACCCAAGATGTTCTGTTTTTTTCCTGCACAGATCGGTCGATTATTGGAAGCTAAACTGGGGAGTCGACCTTCCTCGCTCCACTCCCCCGTCTTATTCAATCTTGTTAAAAGTTACACCTCTTTAGACTCCAACCTCTCATCTGTAGGTCATCTTCTCCAGTGATCCAAAGTGTTGTCATAACGATCATCGTTCTCAAGTAACGAACAACCGCCGGCAGATTTTCAAGCCCAGTGTAAATGCGCGGCCTAGATGTTGTCCCTAAACGGTCCAATGAATTCAGGATTACGCTAAGTACAGAACAAGCGAAAGCCAGGAGGTAATCTCATACACTAAAAGCCGAGGATAATGCATAGAGTGTCTATTTCCTGTGTTTTAAAACGCTCGCCGAGCAGAATGTTGAGTTACCCGCAATGCATAGATCCCAAAAGTCAGGACCAAAGTGGTCATCAGGAATTCTACAATGAAAAAAACGAACATCCAGTTTATAGGATACCCAGGATACCCACACGTTGTCACCACGTGTTACAACAAGCCAAGAATCTGTGCAGCTTCTACACGCCAGTCAAACGCGTACAACGTGCAGTCCACGTGATTAAGACTTGGATTAGCCAACTGGAAGGGAGAGCTCTGGTTGGTTGGTTGAACCGCCACTCCGACAGCACAGGATCTCGCGCGTGACAGGTATGGCCCACATACACCTGTGCAGTTACAAATGGAATTATGCAGTGAGCAGGCTCACGGATGTGTCGAAGCTGCATTGTGAGCAAATCAAGTTATAACGTGTACCCAAAAACAGAAAATAGATGCTAACTGATAAACTAACTGAACGTGATACCAAGGGATTGGGGTGAATTCTACGTAGACAAAAGTCAAAGTTGCATCTTTACCCTCCTTTGTACTTAAAACCTAGTTTTGTAAATCAATGGTTAACGTAATCCCATCTCTTTTTGTATTCACTTAGCTCTATTTGTCACCTGACTTCTGTCTAACCGCCTCCTCCACATTTTAGATCCATTTGACCTGGATCATAACTTGACTTGCGCGCTTTCCAGAGACTGTAAGTTATCATTTCCGTATTCACTATCAATCTGGCAATAAAGCTAGATAGTTTTTATGCCTTACAATCCGAGTTTGATTATCTTTTCGAACGATGTCCCATAGTTTGCCACAAACATATCTTACATCTTCTTGGCACAGTAGTGTACTACTTATGGGGTTGCTGAGAACATCCAAGTACCGGTTACTCGTTGTAGTGAGCTGTGGAAACGTTTTCAGAATTCCTACAAATAGTGTTGTGTTTTAGCAAGGGAATATACTTTGATATCTCAAATGTCTTACCAGCTGAAGCCCTTGTGTCGTAAGTTCATTTGAAGAATATCAGCTGAGACCTCCGTTAATACCAACTTGATTTTCAAGCGCATTGTTCTGGTCATCACGTTCACATCGGTCTCTTTACCTTACTCTAGTGTTTGGTACAATGACCAAGTTGGAAATAAATTAATGGGGTTCCCTAAATCAAGTAACTTCGTCACACAACTAAATCGACTTAGCTGTCTTCCCCCAACGACTGATGAACTTAGTCTAATTATTAACTGTGGGCTTCTCAGCCGGAGAATTTGATAATAGATCCAGACTAACGTGGTCCATTCATCTAATGATTTGCCTTGTATAGGATTTGTCTCTTTCGGTGACTAGCAGCCTTCCCCCTGTCCTCCTACGTGTGGTGAACCGGGGTATACAAATCAGGACCATTACACACTAAAACACCACTACACTGACTGTTACTTTCTATTGCCTATTTTTGAACAAATCCCCACTTTCTAACCCAACTAGAGATGTATTCCCAAGTCCTCGGCTACTGTATTTTTTTCTGAGAGAATAAAGTACGAACGATGATCTATAGTAGTTTTGAGGCAATACTCTTCACAGTGTCCGCCCTTATGGAGCTGACGTTTTAGATCCGTCGCTTTAGAGGGATTTCATACCGTGGCGCTGAAGTGATTGAGCTGTTTTGCACTACGTTAGTACATTTTCCTACAAATGTGACACCTTCTGGATCTCTTGTTTAGTCAGTTGGCCGGCTTGGCAACCCTAGATTATGTAAGATATAAGTCACCGTTTAAGACGATTGCATACGGAAATCATCAGAGGTTTCTTGATACGTCTGATATCTAAGCTATCCAGCCATCGCTTCATGCGACAGGGTGAAAACGATGACTAGTTTGAGCCTCCTTCGTTTTTACCGACCAAGCTAGTGATCTGTACAATGGGGTTTTTCACAAAGAAGCTTTCCATCCAACTTTATTCGACGTTGATCTGATCGCCGCGTTTGCCATGCTCTGTATGCTCTACACTCCGTTTTAAACGGGATTTGAAGTTTTATTTGGACATCTAAGACCATTTTTACCCAATGAGATGTGAATTGGTGAGTTACCTCTTGAAGTAGTCACCGATGCTGCAGTATCAAAGATTTAATTGAGATCTTTAACACGAGCATACCCAGATGTCGCAGTAATCTTGTTTTTTTGCGGTCAGTAGCAGTGCACTCTTGAGTTATCTTCCCCTTAGTCCATCATTCTCCATCCGCTCGCTTCATCCTTTAGCGCTTCTGAGCATACTCGACCTGTTCTACGCGGTTCTGGTACATCACACCACTCTCAACCCGGACAGCATGCATGTTGATTTGTGGCGATTGTAAGTCCATTTGTTGGTTAACCTGTTGTCTTCACCCATAGCTTCATGTCCAGTTTTGTACAGCAAATTAGACTTCGGCCCAACTGGGTCCTACGAAGATTCACTCTACTAAACTGTGTGACTGCTTGCATAGTACACAGATCCATTGCAACACAATGTAAGGCCTGTGTCTCGATGAGGAGTATTCATCCATCACCTTGTGAGCATTCACATCTGCCACTGACGTACCTTAAACTGTCGCGATGCGATCAATTTACCAGGAGCACCACCCAAGGTTGTGCGCTCTAGCTCTCCTTTTTTCAGACTTATTTCCAACTCATTCCATCAGCATAGGGCATTCACTCGAGTTACCTAAATACTCACTTTAAAAGCTCAGTTTTCGCATTCAGAGCCCTTCTATTCCCACACTTCCCCTAGCTGAATGCTATGTTTCACACATATGAAGTGCTTGATAAAAATGTCTTGAGTACGACTAAATTTGGTATTTATGCTAGGGCTGTGACAATTCCAATAAGTAGTTCCAATCATCGTTTCGCTCTTTTCAGTTCCCTATTCTCACCAAAACGCCTGGATGAGATTCGGCGTCTTGGAACTCCCTCACGCTGGCGCTGTCGTCGATGTCGTCAGTTTGGTCACCGGGCTGCAGATTGTCCTACAAAAGATAACACTCCTCAATCCATCGTTTCCGACACGAACGTACAGGTGTTGATAGGTGCGTTTCTGAACCGTAAGCCCCACCAAAGCATTAACAATCAGTCCAGCACACCTGTGGGCTCCATCCATCACCAAAGAATTATTCCTCAACAGCAGGGGAATTTCATTCTGCGCTCTAGTCCACAAACTGGATCTCAGGGACCACATTACCGACCTCATTCCTATCCCACAAAACCGATGTACCGTTCCAATCGACCGTATACTTTTTTACCTGATCGTAACCCTCATCCCCCTCAGTATTCACATGCTTATGGAATGAGCAATTACACAGTTGGTGGAGGGCATAGTTGTTACCCCCAGTATCTTACACGGCAGCATCAACAACCGGCTGTGGTCTATCCGATCCCCCGACAACATTTTGTACCGATATCACATAATTTCGACCGTCACTCGACACCCGCCATGTATGTTGTACCCTCGACACAACAGCCAAAATGGACTGGCGATCCCGTCGCCTACAGCGAACATTTCCCTCCTCCTCCAACAACTCCGAATAAACAATCCAATGTGGCTGAGATGCCACAGCAGCAAAGCAACCCCTCCCCAGCTCATCCACTCCAAAGTGAGTGACGGTAATTTTTTTTTATTTGATTCGGAAAGTTTTCACATTCTCCATTTGAATTGCTGGAAAGCCAAAGCTTTCTTGGATTATGCTAAAGTGACACTAATCCACTTTTTTTTTACTTTGAACTATGCAACATATTTGCGCGTCGGATTTACGCTTCCCAAAAAGTCCACATAAGCGCCACTCAATTGGTGATATTCGCATGATGTTGAGTTAGCTATTGATACGAAAACCGGGACCGACATCTGTCGGCATACTTTATGTGCGTACCTCACTGAAGGCGTTTTGGGACTGACAAAGCGGCTGTATTGTCTAGTTGCAGTCCTTGTGACATACGATATCGATAACGCATTCAGTCAATCGCATCCTTATCGAACGCAGCTTGAGCATATTTTAACATTTATGGTCATAGTAGCGAGGTGACAAATCGATGCAATATACCCTATAAAGCATGACTGCCTGAATTGCTTGGCGTGTATGTAACATGCATGGATCATCGACCAGTAAGCTTTGTTTTGTGGAGTTTGGTTAGCTCAAGCGCTGAACTTCATCGATAGTCCCTGATGCCCTATTTATACATTTATCACCCCGGTCTTTACCTTTATAACATCTTCAGCCCCTATGTGGTTCTTGATTATCGTCACTCGCTGGAACCTGTGCGGCCGCATCCTCACCATCTACCTTGATACTCGCAGCTAGGTAGATTATTTGAATATTTATTTCTCTGCTCCCCGTATGGTAATAGCTCTTCACATGGATTTTATTACAACACTCTTGCGACACCCAAAACCGACTACTAGGCTATTGCGTCAATAATTTCTACAGCATCCATGGACTAGATGTAGTTTTTTGTTACCCGGCCCTTGGATCCAAAAGTGCAAGTCACAGTCTACGTAACCTTGAAAAACAAAGACAACCTGACAGATGTACAGGATTTCATATCCAGCTCACGTGAGCAACCACATCAACCGATCGTTTGTGAATAATTGGTTCGCTCATCTTTACACCAATTGTCTCCTGCGTAGGGGGCGGGATGGCTCAAGTGGTTAGAGTGCGAATTTACTGACCGTAAGTTCCGTGGTTTGAACCCGAACTCGGCCTCTCGACTTTCCCTGTCTAGGCTTGGGCAACCTTACAGTACCCCTCGTGCTTCCTTCGGGTAGCATGGCAGCTAGACACCGGGTGTTACAGCTGAGCGATTTCTTTCTTCTCCGGCGTAAATAGCAGCTAGTTTCATGGATGTCTCAGTTTCTCCGATGTTGATCTGATGTTGGTTCCAGTAGATTGCAAACAGTCTGCAGATCCAGACACTCAAAAGTAGGCCGAACGGCGTCGATCGTGAACCACCTCGACAACAGGGGCAATACGGAGACGGTTCTCTGGAAGACAAGCTCTTACTGAACTGGTATACAGGTTTCGAACAACGCGTTCAAGTTGATTTTTCTGGATTAGCTGCTGGAATTGTGCAGTACAGGAGAACTGTCTGCGAAACTATGTTCGATACAGTCGTGAGAACACCGTATCTATGATCCTGCTTCCACGCAGAGTCAGAACATCCACCGTAACTTTACATGCGACCAGAAGAAGTTCGGACGAACCTGAATCGTTTGTCTCCGTCCACATTCTTGTTATTCCAGATAGGCTGAACCCAGTTGTCCTTGAAACTGTATCAATTAAGCCTAAATAAAGCCCCCTGTCTAATTGGCTAAGCCACACCGGTCACAGAAATGGACGTGCTGGTGATGGCTAGTGAGTGAACGGTGCGTCCTGCTCATCTTGTAGTCATCTGTATTGCCTCCGCTGCTGCGGGCCCATGTTGCATTTCCATTCTGTTGGCGTATTTTCAGGGTGTATATTGTGAAGATAGTAGGAAAATAGAAAACTGAGGGGATCAGTTACTAGTCTCCGATACATTCAGTCGGATTGACCAGTGGCAAAGATTCTGCTCCCCTAGCACGATGCGTCAGGCAAGCACCATCTTAGAGAGCGGTTGCGCCAACAATTCCTGTGAGGCCCTGGATTTCTAATAGGTCAATGATTTATCCACTTTCTGAATTATGTTGCTCGTTTGCGTTCCTTTCGAAGTACACAGATCACATACCGCACTGCTTAGCATCATCATCTAATCATCCTCATCGCTCTAAGATATTTGTCACATAGAGAGCCTGCTTTGCAGATGTTTACGTTGAGCCCGTCACTGGATGCTTGGAGCTCGATCCCTCTGTCTATCTCTGTTTCGTTCTGTTAATAGCCTGACGTCTTCAATACAAAGGGTGAGCTACTGTTTAGCCTGGCAGATCTATTTCGCGGACCTCACCACCCAAATCTTTTCGCCGTGTAAATTTTTCTTGAACCTTATCCACAGAACAAATATGTCTTTACTAAAACATCTTCAAGGCTTTCCCTTCTGGATTTGTAGCTCCCCGAGCAATTTTTATCGCTTGAACTGCTTTCGCAAATTGGACGTATTTCGCTATCTTTCGCGTTTAGTCCTGAGTTCACACTGAACTAATTGCGCCTCTGCCTTTCAGGCTCCAACGGTGGAAAAAAACCTGCGCAACCTGCATTTACTCCCGAAAAACAAAATAAGCGAAAGAAAGCAAGAAAGCCATTTGAAAATCCAAATGCGAAAGTTACCACAGTTTCTTTATATGATAGTCCAGCTTCCGACTGCATCACCTGGGTGAATGAGAAGTTTCAGCTCGGCACGAGTTCCTCTGGTCACCAGCATACTTTTCGAAACGCTACTTGCAACCAGCAGTTCAGGAAACCACCACCCACTAGCCAAACAACGTCAGCAGTCTCCACTGAACTACAGACTCAGGACAAAACCACCCAACCCAAACACAAGGGAAACCCTCGCTTCACCCAGCCCTCTACACGTGGACCCATACTTTCAAACTGTGCTAATACAGATGCTGACTTGGCTAGGCGTTTTCAGAACATGTCCACACGGAAGTGATGGACCTCCATTCGGTGTGCGCTTACTGCGCCTCCTGTTGTGCATGTTTCATTGAACTGTTCTTCCCTCCACATCTCCGTGTTTTTCAAACGCCTGTCACACCAACTCCCGTTTTGCATCTCTAGTGTTATATACGAACTCGCCTTTATTTCCGCATTACGGAAGCCGTCCCAGCTCCCACAGACTTCTAGTCAACGGTGCTGTCACTGTATCTTGTGAATAACATCTCCCTCGGGGCGTGTGATGCTTCCCAGGACCGATTAAACGTTTGGTATTCCATTGTTATATTCACCTCCAGGGTGCCCTCTTGGTGTGGGGGCAGAATTAGAGCGCTGTACACACCATAACAGTGGATACTCCAACTTGGTGAACTTTCCGTAAGGGCGAATGCGAGGTGCAATGGAAAAATGCATTTGAAAAAGCAGTTGGCAATTTTTTGTTGCGAGCTACCGTCCACACCTAAACTGTCGCTGCTTATCGAGGTCGACACTTGAATGTGCTGCAGACAGATGAGGCTGTGACGTTTGTGAATCTCAGCGAGAGTCATGGACTGTAAATTCGACTGTAATGCTCAGCTGTGTGGTCAGTGATGTACTTATGGTGGATCACATTGTATCATCGTATCTCTCAAAGGTCAAATGCAAACCGTTAGTCTGCAGCGGTAATGGACGGTCCTCACGGAGCTATGAAGGAGCGATATGTATGACTGAGGAGCTACTGAAGGTAGCTGGGCCAACGGAGTGATTGAGGGAGAGGACTAACTTAGTTTGCTTGGTAAGAAAAGTGTGCGATGAACAATTAATTCCGGGTATTCTTCAAAGGGAAAAATTTAGAATACTTGTGGTTTCGGTCGAATTCCTTACTATGGGATTCGGCATTAGAGAGACCCTTTTATGTTGACCAAGTAGAGATAGTGCTATTTCGGCTGTTGACTGAAAGTTGCGTCCGAATTCCTTTTCCTCGGGACAGATTATGAGCAGTACCATCTAAAGGCCTGATCAGAATCCCGAAAGTTCATCCCTGCTTGACTATAGTGTGGCTTGGGTTAAAACCTTCGCGCTCAGGCCTTTAGTCAGGCGAATCGACATCATCAATCCTGTAGTAAAACATTATGAAAAATACTGCGATTTCGACAGGTCAAGGTGGTTTCACTCAATGTGGCTAACAACTGTGCGATTGGTCCAGCAAAATTCTTACCACTGAATGATCTTCGACCCATAAAAGCGTGACGAATCGACGGCATGTCAGTGTAAGTAGTTTTTAAGCTAGGCATTTCATGAACGACTGCCTGCTTGGTTTGACGAATAAAAATACGGGTTGAGCATTCAATGTGCTTTTCCACTGAATCGAGGACTTATGTGCGATATTGTCATCTGGATGGAGTGATTTCATTGACTAGTTCCTGGAACATACACATTCGAGGACGTCTTAAGTTAGGGAAACGAGCCAAGCAATTTTCGTGTAAGTTGCCTTCTGAAGCGTTACCCTTAATGCGTACCTTCAGACTAGAAAGTTTGCAATCATAGGACCATCGCGCTACAGTTGTGACTGACCGCGACCTCGAAAACATATTTCAGTTGACATAGAGGATTTCGCGCCCAGTGTTTGCAGTGCCTATGCTCGGATAATGACTAGGTTAGCATAGCCCCAGTCAGCTGGATTTGTGAACTGCCTACAGGTTTGGCACATTACTTCAGCTGACGACGATCGCAGTCTCTACTCGGGTTTGACAACGTATCAGTGGAAAACCTAAACGGTCTCTGGTATACATATTAATTTGGCATCAGATTTGACTGAAATGCTTGTTTGTAGGCGGCCTGGTGGCTCCCAGTTGGACTGATTTCCGATACGCTGACGTACCTTTTGTTAGCAAACAGCGTTGATGTTAACTGATACTTCGGGGATGTACGGGGCCCGATTTCTTGGGGCAAGCACATTATGAGCACAGCACTGTACTACTCACACGGTTGCTGGAATACTTCCAACGGTCCATTATCGCTGTAATCCGGTTTGGAGATCATCAGACAGGCCTTGACCTGAACTTCCATGTATCTCGTTAAATTGTACTCAAGTGGCGAACTACGATTATTTGCAAATTACCTTAGTGTTAACGGGAGACTTAAATCCCAGCTGAATTTCTCAATTATGAATTGGAGGGTAGTTATGAGCAATCACTATGTATTATCAAGGGTAATAATCGACTGATTCGCTGGCTAGTGAAAAATCACTTCGAAAAGAATGCGAATGGGATTTCCCGAACCCAAAATCGATCAGGTCCCCAGCAAAAAATGGCTCCTGGTCACTAAGGTAGTTGTTCAACTGTAACGCCCTTTCGACGCCTAGCTGTCATACCACCCGAAGGAAGCACGAGGGCTAAGATACTTCCAAGTTGCCCAAGCCTAAACTGGGGAATTCAAGATGCAGAGGTGGGCTTCGAACCACGGAGGTTCTAGTCAGTGAATTCTAACTCGAAAATGCTACGATGTGTTAGAGCGAACTGAGTAGATTAGGTTTGGAAGTGTGAAATTGTAGTAACATTCATGATTGGTCGGTTGTTAGGTCCACTATAAGGCAACAGGATGTCCAAATTTCTCCGTATGTATGGTATATCTACGTCCCCATCAGAGAAATCATCATTCGCATTTATGGGTGGTGCATCACACTACTAGTCGAGGCCGAGTTTAAATGCTGGCCCTCCCACCGGGCTCACAGTCTTATGCAGCGTTATGACTAACCACTTGTGGTTAGTTGAGCAACTCCTGATTGTGTCACAGCTTTTGGTACTTTTTCGAAGGACGAGATTAGCAGAGCCACTTTAGGCACCCATAGTCTTACCAGTAATATCCGACGCATTCAAGGGAGATCAATGAAACACCATCAGTCTCTACTGAGGACTTAAATTTACCTGTAACCCTGAATACCGGCTGTTAGACGTCAAAAGCCACTCTCCATCTCAGCGCGCTGCTCCCATGATTAAACTGGCCTCCCAGCCTTTTGCCTCGCGATTAAACCAGCCAGTGTTAGGGTAAGACAGGTTCGCTAAAGTTGCCAAACTGCAAGGCGTGCTTGATAACTAACACAAGCAAGATCACGTCACGGTACAAACTGTGGCATCGCTGAACTTGCAGAAGACTAGTGGCAAACTGGGAGAACCACCGCATATTCAATGAAGGGTGCTTAAGGCACAATATAATCCCCACATATTTGCTGGTTAATCCACCGGACACGTCACTCATTTCTGCCCGAATAACAATCTCAGCGGTCAAGTCAGTCCTAAAACAAAGGATCTACTTGACTACTCGGCGTTTAGCTGATATCCGTCGCCATCCAGGTCGGCTCAACCAAGATCTTCAGACCGTACTCCCTTCTGCAGACCTCCAGCTACTCCAAACCAAAGCAACAGATGTGAAAGCCATCCAAATACAGCACTGCAGAGAGACAGATACGTAAGTTCGAGAAGTTAATTTCTAAGACAGCTTTCTAGTGAGCCCTTGACTAAGCCTGCGCCAACTACTAGCGTGATAAATTTATCAAACAGACAACTAAGTGAGGAAAAGCGTTTTACATCAGAGAAAGACTCGAATTTTACAGTAAGCAAAAAAGCGATAAGTGCGGAGGAAATTATCCCTAGCGTTGAATCTATGTTCCAAAAAACTTCCGCAAATGGAGGCGGAGAGGCTACGGGTACAGCTGGTCCCTAAGTCCTAGCAGCCAGGAACTCCAGATATTACACCAGCAGAGCGAAGAGCCTTAAACACTCTAAAAAGATGACAACATAGTTATTATAATGACGGACAAGGGTAAGGCCACTGTTGTCATAACCAAGAGTGATTACCTATAGGTCAAGCAAAACATAGCTGAGGGTCCTTACGGGGTGATCGACGATGATAATATTACATTTACGGTAACCACAATAACCAACAAGAGCCGTTAATTGACACTAGGCACTGATCCAGTGTGATATCTGAAGAGATCCTAC
>NW_008751872.1:672755-678613 GCF_000715545.1 Opisthorchis viverrini
GGGACACTCTCCAGTATAGCTCAACGGATCGCTGAGGTGCGCAAACCGTCACACCACGGTAAGGTCCAGTCTCTTCGTGACGGCTTCAACAAAGTATACTTCGATATTTCTGCAGCGTATTTACTTGGGGAATAGCATAGATGAGAGAACCAGTTGGGATTCACTTGAGTCTCGTGTTTAAGTCAAATGGGTGTATTTCGTGAATAGCGTACATTTCGTGTTCAATTAGGTCCAGTTAGGTTGACGAATTCTCGAGCACTTCGACTATATGGTGAGCCAAAAAAGGATGAAATGGGTGCTGGGATATCGGAGTTTTCAGTAACCTTATCAGCGGTATGTTCCAATATTTTTTCGAAGTGTATGTGTATCCAACTCTTATATCAGCTGTTTCGTCGGCCCATGGTATCTGCTGCTGACCCGCTCCAGTGCCTAGTGTCGGAGAGAAGACTCACAGAAGGGAACACAACAGCTGTATTCCGAACAAGCGAGTGAGTGAGAGTGCAAAAGTTACAACGCCCCCACGCTATTTAAAGGGGACTTTTTGACATTGATTCAGGCTGTCTGATAGGCGTTAGTGATCACCCATCAACATCGATCGTGCCTCTGTGAAAAGCCTGAACGCTGATCACATTCGGTCGTGCTTCTGTGGCGCAGAGAACACTCACCAGGTTTTACTGAATTGATCGAATGATTGACTGGCCTGGATGCTTGCCGGCTTTCCAGTGGAGCGGTAGGTTCCGGGCGTTCAGAAGTTGATTTCAGGAATCTGACCTTCCTGATACCAGCACTCTAAGACTAGTAAAAGGTCGATTGGCTGCAGTCATTCGGATAAACTGAGCAGTCATTTTGTTTGGCTGAACCTGGCCTGGCACAACTTCACCGGCCTTCGAATGCAATCCGAATTCACCGATGGTGGTGGTGGCGACACTAAGTAATACTAGCGACAGCAACATTAGAATTAGCAAAAAAGCCACAACCTAATGCCCTTACATCAGCCTGGATGGCACTGACCTGGCTTGCAAAAGTTTGTCTTCCATACCGGTGACTACAGTTGGCTGCCTGGTGGTCTCTGAAAGCATTTGTGTATTCACGACTCGCTTCTTTGTGTGCGGGTCGTATTGTCCTTTGGGTTTGCCGCACTTGACAGTCAACGTAGAAAACCCAGCCTGATCAGCGATCGGAGCCCGAACATTAACTCTACTCGGTGGTGCACGATTGTCTCGTTCATCAGATTACCACACGAATAAACAACCCGGTCAAACCCAGTCCCCGTCCGTTTCAAAGTGTCACGGTTACCTTCTTAGCTCCCATGTGATCGTACTATGGGTTGTTGTTTGAAGAATGCAAGTTTCCAATCACTTATAATGGTGGTCGACGGAAACTGGCACCATTTGTCCCTTGGGTGGGCCTAAGGATCCAATACGTGCACACAACCACGAGGTTACAGGATAACTCAGAGAACGCATAACAATCAGAGTAGGAGGCTTGGTTTTCTCGACAGACTGAATATAACTTAGCTGGCGCAGCAGCAACTCAACTCAGAGATTATGAATTGAAGTCGATTTTATTGTTCGAACTGATTAACGTAGACTCATCAAACGATTTGTGGAGCGGAGTAACTTGGTTAAACTTGAGAACGAAGGGTTAATGGAGGGTACAATAGAGCTTGTCCAGTATTCCTGACAAACAGTGTGAATTAGGTGAAGCCCTAAATCGATTCAATAACTCTACCGATTTCACCATGGAAAGGGAAGTGAACTAGTGGATCTCCTTTCTGACTAGATGAACCAATGGTACTGCTCAAAAAGTATGTTGCAAAGGCAATTTGGAGCGCACAAACTGGAAATTTCAGTTTTAACGCTCTATAACAAAAAGAAATCTTGTTCGTTGCCTGATATCAAGAGGTCGCGAAATATTTTCTGATGACAAACTAGAACGCGAACTGGACGCTACTAGAAGCGCTTAAGAAAAATGGCCACCCTGATCAGTTTGCTCCATGCAACATGTGGGAACAAAAATAGTGGGAACAGTCGAACCCAAACAACTTTTCTTTGTACTCGCTTTCCAAGGCGGTTCGATGGCTGACATGCTAATCGGAAGTCTATCCGCAGCGGTAAGACCCACGTTCAGTTCGGTTAAACTTCGATGCTTCTTCTCAAATTCACTTTTTCTAGGCCTGCGAAATGAAGCGTCAGTATTGACTTCTTCAATGGTTGTTTATTAATTCAGGTGCGCGCGTGGTGACACTTACATGGTTCCACCATTTGAAGGACTGTCTTCACACTCCCTCAGTGTGCACCATAGATCTCGTCTAGGATTATCACATGTGACTACGTTGGTACAGTTATTGGCCTTAAAGGACCTATCCGTCCGGGAGATTTAGTTCATCTAATCTCTATAGGGACAGAAGCGGCTTGAATACTCTACTTACTGGTTAAACCACTCGGGGGAGAGGGGGTAAAACTTGACTACCTTTAACATCACGTTCCTGACAGTTTTGCGTTGAATATCGCCTGTCGTTATCAGTGAGTGATCGAACAACTGTACTAGATTGGCAAAGGCCTGCGGCAGGGAACAGCATTTAGTTCAATCTTTACAGGCGATTGTTTGATTGTTCACTCAAGTGGTTAGAGCACAAATTTACTCACCGTGGTTCGAACCCGACCTCTGCATCTCGACTTCCCCTGTCTAGGCTTGGGCAACCTAGCAGTATCCCAGCCCTCGTGCTTCCTTCTGATGGCTAGGAACCGAAAGGAGTGTTAGAATGAACGACTTTTCCTGTTTCTACTATAGATGCGTAGTGGGCTTTGTAGTTTCACGCTAATAGATGTCACCAATACTCTGTCTGAAGGCATCCGTTGACTGGCTTCCTCAACAATCAACGGAACTAACGAGTCGTGCTTCGCGATGATAATAAACTGATGACAAAAAAGTCGAAAATCGAGGACTATTTCCAACTGTGAACAAGTTTAGCTGGACTAAGTTTGCGCAGCAACAAAGCAGCTATACACCGCATGCAACCACAAATGGTGTCAGCGGTGTTTGAGAAGTAAACAGTTCTTTCACTATAACTTGATGCGTTGAGCTAAACTGTGTTCCACTCCCACTAAATACTGTCCGGATGCAGTTGACTTAGCGCGTTAAAACGTGCGGTATAAATCTTGAAAACTGTCAGCCTCCGAGGAATAAATACGATTCATATGCAATCCTGGTTGACAGAACCCTCAGCAAGGCTATCTTCTTAATCTGTAGGATACGTAGGCCGTATCATGAGAGTCCAAGGCACTTGCCAACAAGTGTCCTTTCTTTTCCGTAAAACCATCGAAGACCCAGAATAGGGAAAAGGCTTTCATTGCAGACTGCACTGTTGTATGGTTGCATGACGTGATCTCTGTGGACAGGTGGCGTCAGGCGTCTTCAGCTATTTGACTACCGATGCCTCAGAAGCGCTTCTAGTGTCGAATGGTAGGGGAAACAGATGGGGGTACGCCTTACTGCCTTCACACTCCTACAACGGAGGACAGTACGACTTCACATTCGGACCGCCTCGCAATACTGTTACTCGCAGTACGGGGATTCGCTGTTCTTCGTTCGGTTGCTTCCTGTGGGCCTTCCTGATATAACTGAACCTCTAGGAAATGAGTTCCAAGCCCGTATAACCTACAGGATCATTGCAGCATAAAAGCCGGACAACCACACTAAATTAACAGCCTAATTTGTGTGTATCAAACAGTTACTTACTCCAAAGGTCAAAAGAATGTTTAAGTAATGATATGAACGTGTCAGAAAGATGAGATACCTCGTCAACCCATTTACAACCGAGTACACCGCGGCCTGACTCCTAACTTACGTAGGAAAGTGAGGAATTGTGAAAATCACCGAACGTTACATGTGTAAATTTCCAACCTGATTACCAAAGGGTCAGAAGACATCAAACATCTTAACAGTGCAACAACTGATTCAGTGTCACATCTATAACCAAATGGATACCTATTCAAATTTTGCTTCGCCCTGGAAGAAGAAAAAACAGAGAGCTCGGAAGTGTATTCACTGTTCCGAGTACCACATCCCCGTTTCGTCGTACTTATCTGCGATTTCGCCAAAAGATGACAGCCAACTTTTGTTGTTGTGTGGGAGCTGTTGCATGTGAACCACCTCAGTAAAAAATCCTCTTAAGCCGTTCGAAAAGTATCTCTGTCATCGATGAATTCCTACCAATCTGTTGACAAAATCCGTTCTGATGCTGATTTCCTGAAGGGAAAAATATACTTCACCAAACTTTCTGTGTCAAAGGATTTCACATACCTGATCTAAGTTAAGAGATCCATCGGTCTTAAACCAATACCCAAACTGATTTAGCCTGTTAGTATGAAGAGATTTTGCTAATTGATTATCTTTCTGAGTTAAACTCAACAAACCTTGTAACCTAATCGCTTGAGGGGTGAGGAACATTTTGCGTAAGAGCAAAACGTAGCCCAGCAGTAAACCTACGGATCGTTTCCCAAACTTGTTCGAGACGAAGGAATAGTGTAGTCGGCTTATTGGAATGGCAAGCAGTTCCAAGCCAGCATTTGTCATGGGCGAGCTAAGGCAAGCAAGCGTGTAATCAGTCGGGAGGAACACAGCACAGTACATTGGAGTATTGTTTGGACAATTCGAATGAGAGCTCAGAGAAATAGCGCCTTCCTCTTGTGGAAAGTTGAGTGATCACAGCCAGCAACGCTTTAGTAACTATTCGGCTCGGGGCATATGTCAGTTACGATAAGGGATGACAGGTGATAACCTGGTAAGTATAACTTCGCCTATGACTTATTCACTGGCGGTTTAACGAGAGATCATCTGAGTGATCCATGTGTTCTCGGCGCAGAAGTTCATTGAAGATACTCACCATGACTAAATTGGCACCAGGTAACGACAAGTCCCAAAAACAAGTATGGCAAGTAAGAATATAACGAGTATTTTGCTTCGTCGGAGAGACGACGCACAAAGTTGTAACTGACGGTGGGATTAACCTCTTGAAAGGGAGCTTCTGATGACTGCCGCATTTATCATGTTAAGTATGGCCGAAATTTACCATGCACTCTGGCAGGGTAGAAAGGGACAACTGATACAAACGAACTGAAGCAAGTTGCGAGTGCCGACGCGCTGTCCTTAATCAGCAAGCACTATACGGACAAGATACATTTGCTTTGGATCAAACCACTGAGCTGGTGAGCACATCGTACCAGAAGCCGGTGGTCGTTCACATGGATAATGAAATGTATTCTGAGCACGCATCAATGAAATACAAATATATCATTGTTTCTTTTTCTGGGCGCCCACTTTTTTCTCAACTCCCCATTCTAGCCGCTTTTTTTGGATCAACAGTTCAGTGACATGACAGAGCAGCAAACCCTAGAAAGTTGATGACGTAAAGAAAGCCAGAAGGAAGAACCGTACATACCGTGATGACAAAACAGTTCAACAATGCCGGAAAACTCCATACGAGTGAGATGAACAAACCGTAACTATCGAAGTATTGGTCGGAGACAATGTAACTGAGGGAAGAAATAATTCGGTGGTTACTCTCTTACTTCCCTACCTTGAATAGGTTGCTGCAAGCTCGTTGATCCAAGAGGCGCAAGCACAGATAAATACTACAATGGGAGATTGATAAGGGTATAACGATGTAAAACTTACATAAAATAAATAAGATTGGGATGAGGAAATTTAGCTGGTTTCTTTTGATAAGAATAGATAGAAAAATGAGCGCGTGCAGTGTCAATAGGAGAAGAAGATATGGTTCTTTGAGCCAGTCAATCTGACGGGGGGGGGGGGGGAGAGTAAAGGCCAGGGGACAAAGATCGGAAGGGCGTCGT
>NW_008751872.1:678789-680810 GCF_000715545.1 Opisthorchis viverrini
TGTGAGTGTCGCGGGACACTCTCCAGTATAGCTCAATGGATCGCTGAGGTGCGCAAACCGTCACACCACGGTAAGGTCCAGTCTCTTCGTGACGGACGTGAAGGGTGGAAGAGAGCCAAAGGCGGTCGAAGAATGACTTGGCAGCGAAGCATAAAGGTCATCACCAGCAAACTCAGCTGTGCCGGTCACTGTTGTCTTTTTGGATGGAGACCCCGATACGGTCCACATAAATGGTTTGAGACATTGTCAGATATGGCCCAGTCGCGCCCTCAATGGCGCTCATACATCCAAGCTATCACCTTCAATGCATGGCTCTCTTCCCCATTCTCTCAATTAAAAGCCCACTGACATACCTGTCTTTACGCAACAATTTATCAACTCCCGCTTCCAATGCCAAATCATTGATGGACAAAATTGTGGCAGCTACAACCACAGTACGACAAGTACGCAGTTATTACAGCCGATAATGATTATACTGACTGAATGTAGTGCATTCAGGAGTGGATTTTCCGCAGTCACGTGTCCACGAGTGGGAACAAGCATAAGAGGAAAGAATTTAGAAGAAGGATCTTACATCACCGGGAACCTTCACGAAGTCAAAAGCAGATCCGAAATCGAGAAAGGCGATCATTCTTGGTCGTTAGAAGGAGTGTTCCCGTATCAGCGTTTGTCGCATAGTGAGTGTGTGATGAACGCAACCCTTGTCAGAACAGAACACAGCTTGATTCTCGCAAATTCCACTCCCGATGGTGGCTGGAACTTCATCGGATAATACCAGGAGCACCTTGGGTGCTGTGACCACAAGTTCGATGTCCCGTTGTTTCTTGCACGGAAGCCTCGTGTCCCTTATGAATATGGGAATCAACTTCAAGGCGCTCCATTCTGTTGGAATTTTTTCCCCATTCCAGGTATTTTGGAGTAAGGTCATTGGGTGTCGACGGTGGACTGATGGTGACTTGGGTTCACTTGGTTCTTTCAGAAAGTGAGTTAATGGAGCCCAGCTGAACTGTTCTGCGTAGGAGGGATATGCATACACCATCATAGCCTATTGTTTCTGTTTTAGTTTTCCTGGCCTCCAAAATCGTAACGAGATCCAGCGATCACTGGGCTGTGTGAGTGACCTTTGGGAGACGATTCCAGTGGATGTGATCATGACTTCTTTCGCCCCTCTCCAGTAGTTATCCGAATAATTATTACAACTGTCATACTCGTCGAACTTCGTAAGCCTGTCAGCCAAATCGAGGTGATATTGTTTAGTTGCAGTGACGGTTTTAGGGTGATGAACTGAATTGCTCTCCATCAACCAACGTGCTCCCGAGGTCAAACAAATGGATACGCTTGTTCGCATAATACCGTGATCGGGGTCCAGTGGTGTACCTCAAAATAAGCGACGATCCTGCCAAATGGTCCGAACGAATCTGCGGTTGTTTTGAAGTCCGTGGTCTCAAAGTCACGCGCTGTGAGCGTCCACGTCAAATTTTGTGCTGGCATGCACTTTGCACCCACAAAGTGTAAGGTCATGCTTGTGGACGTGCAGTCACTGAACACGCCACTTACAAACCAGGAAGAGGTACTGGAAGTTGTGGAGCGTTTTACGTATATTGGAAGTTGTATTAGTTCTGATTGTAGTGTGACAGATGAGGTGAATGCATGAATCTGCAAGGCTCGGGCCGCGTTTGCTAACTTGAGACACCTATGGCGTCAGAATGGTTTATCCCTGAATCTGAAGGGACGTGTGTATCAAGCTACAGTACGGGCTGTTTTTTGTATGGCTGTGAGACTTGGCCTATTCGAGCAGCGGACCTGAGACGTCTTCAGGTGTTCGACAATCGTTGTCTCAGAACCATAGCTCGTGTGGGTTGGTGTCAGCGAACCCGTAACGAGGCAGTTAGAAAGCGTGTTTTCGGTTGTGTAACGGGTACTTCCATTGAAGAATGTACCCAGCACCAGAAGCTGCGTTGGTTGCGACATGTTTTACGCATGCCGAATCATCGTTTACCGAAAAGAGTACTATTTTCCAT
>NW_008751872.1:680858-691748 GCF_000715545.1 Opisthorchis viverrini
TTGGAGACACTACAGGATATGGCTGCCAACCGATGTCAGTGGCGTTCTTGTTGTCATTTTCTATCCAGATTGCCTGAGTGAATGTCTGGAGGTGTAGGCACCTCGGAATGATTGTGGTAAGCTAGAACTAAGTCCCTTCCCCGTCCACCTTTACTCTGATCTTTACAATAAGGCTTTCAAATAAATCATGGTTGTACGGCAGTGAAGCATCAGTGTTGAACACTGATGTCATGCTGTCGATGATGATGATGATGATGACCCTTCACGTGGTTTTGCGAAAAGAATCCTTCGAAGAAGTCGATTGAGTGACATACGGAGCACGTGTCCAAGCCAGCACAACCTATGCAATATGAACAGTTCATCTATCGTGGATGAGTTGTTGCTTCCGAAGATGACTCGACGTAATTCAGCATTGGTGAGCAGGTGTTTCCACGTAACTCGGGCAAGGCTTCAAACACTTCGGTGGTAAAACCCTGAGAGACTTTTGACGTCCTCCAGTCAGCTGTACACCCTTTCTGACGTCCTCCAGTCAGCTGTAACACCCTTTCGGTGCCTAGCTGCCATGCCACGCGAAGGAAGCACGAGGGCTGGGATAATGCCAGGCTGCCCAAGCCTAGACAGGGGAAGTCGAGATGCAGTGGTCGGGTTCGAACCACAGGCCTTCCGGTCAGTGAGGTCGCGCTCTAACCACTTGAGCCGTCTTGCCATCGGCGCGCAGCGACCAGGTTTCTGATCCGTATAGCAACATGGATCGCACTGCAACCTTGTAACTCGAACCTTGACGGATAAGCTCACGCCCATGCCACAGGTGACGCAGGTTCACAAAAGCTGCTCTGGCCTTCCCAATCCAGAAGCCACCGGGACTGATACAGCTGTCCAGGTAGACGAACTTGTCCACCATCTAAAGCAGCTCATTCGCAAGCATGACGCTAGGGTTCGAGCCTACCCAGTCTCGCAGTAGCACTTTACACTTTACCGGTGTGAAGCGCATGCCGAAGCATGAGGCAGCATTATTTAGGCTATTCGATATTGTTTGCAAAACCACAGCATCAGATCCAGGAAGAGATACGTTATCCGCTTACTCGATATCTGTGAGCGGACGCCGCGAGAGCACTTCGTCCTCATTAGAGTGTGGTAGTGAATCTTCCATACTCGTATCAACAACGAGATACATATATGTGACCCATTCACGGATTGATACACAGGATCGAGGCTTTTGCCCAAGCTTCCCGGGTTGGTTTTGTTCTTGTTGTTCAGCGGTTATCGTTCGCCTGAAAGGCACAAGTGAAAAAAGGGTGCAGCACTGCCCTTTATGTTCTCGGCGCGGAGCAGTAGGCTTGCCAGCGCGAGGATTCGCATTAATGTCTAATAGTGCTTCGAACTGGATCTAGAAGGAGCGTGGACAACCGTTGGAGGAAGGTCATTCCAGCTATTACCCGAAATGAAAAAAATTTGCCTAATGAATATGTGCGCTCTGAGCTTGGAAATCTTCTTACTATGTCCACGCCGTGTTTGCTGGGTCAACGGTGAAAAACCTGTTCGCCAAGCTCTGTTCAAACAGGGCATAAGTGGGAATTAGGTGACCTCTGAGGCGAAGATACTCCAGGGGAAAGGGATCAAACATCGCGAGACGGGTGTCGTAGTCCACGGATTTGAGATCGTCAACCATTTCCGTAGCGGCTCGCAGGACACATTCAATGAGGGTGACGTCTTTCGTGTCCTAAGTAGACAACTTGGTTGGCATACTCAAGGAGCGGTCTGACGTAGGCCCCATAGAGTATGTGGAAGTCCATGCGAGAAATACGGAAGAAGGTGCGCCCAATCATCCGTAGAACGGCGAATGCCTTTTGAGCTGATTTCTCATGTTGCAGTGAGAAGGACAAGTTTGAGGAGAGCCAGACACCCAAATCCCTTTTGGAGACTATCCTCATGATGTTTTCTGGTTCTTTTTCACCACGCATGACGGAGGCATTCGCTCAGTCTTCTCCAAATGCATATGGACGCAGTTTTCGTCATTCAGAGGAACAAAATTCAGAGGAAAGCCCCAGTCCGACGACCACTGCTTTGCAGCGTCTACGCCCATTCGGAGGGCACTGGCACTGGAACTCCAGGATTTCAAGTCGTCCGCAAAAAGTAGACATGGACCTGCAAGAACATCTAGAAGATCGTTATCCTAGATCAGAAACAGCTGTGGTCCCAGAACGGAGCCTTGAGGAACTCCAATGGAGACCGGCGCTGGAGAAGAGTAGGCAGAACATACCTTCACTCTGGATGATCTGTCTGATGGGAACGCCTTGATCCGGTGTAGCATTTTCCACAGAATACCGGAAGACCCTTGAAGACCACAGCGAAGCACAAGCCCTGTTGAATAAACTGACCGCCATTATACCATCATTTGGCATGCGCCTTGCGCCCCCAAAGTGCAAAGTCCCGCTTCAGAACGTGCCATCTGCGAACATATTTCTTACAATTCAAGGAGAACTTTACATACCTTGGTAGTTATATTAGCTCTGACGGAAGTGTGTCTGACGAAGTCAGTGCAAGAATCTCAAAGGCTCGAATCACGTTTGCTAATTTGCGTCACTTGTGGCGCCAAAAAGGCATCTCACTGGATCTTAAGGGTCGTGTGTACCAGGCTACAGTAAGGGCTGTGTTGTTGTATGGGTGCGAGACATGGCCTCTTCAGGTAGATGAGGTGAGGCGTCTTCAGGTTTTCGACCACCGATGCCTCAGAAGCGTGGCTGGTTGTGGATGGCGTCCGCGTGTCAGTAACCAGGCGATTAGAAAACGGGTGTTTGGTTGTGCTGCAGGCACCTCAATCCGGAAAAACATCCAGCATCATCGACTACGATGGCTCGGTCATGTGCTACGCATGCCGAAACACCATCTACCGAGACGAGTGTTGTTCTCCGTGCCTCCTTCAGGATGGCGCAAACCGCGAGGTGGACAGCACATGACTTGGCAGAAAGGCGTGAAAGAGATCACGAAGAGTTTGGGTATTGTTGGTGTTGTGTGCCTTCGAGGATGGGGTCCCCGTGACCACGTCTGTGCTTGGCTGGAGACGTTGCAAGAAATGGCGGCTAATCGATGTCAGTGGCGTTCTTGCTGTCAGTTTCTTTCCAAATTGTCTGAAGGAGCGATGGAAGGTGTAGGCACCTCATTATGCTTGACATAGGCCAGCACTAGATCCCCTCCCTCACCCACTCTTTTTCTCTTCGCTTCACTGTAGGGCTTTTAATACAATTATATATATATATATATATATGAACATAACTAGACGAACCTTATGGTTGTACGGCAGTGAAGCATCAGTGCCAACACTGACGTTGCTGTCTTTGATGATGATGATGATGATGACCGGAAGACCCGAGTTTGTAAGCAGCGGGACGTGTGGGACCCTATAAAATGATTTTGAGAAGCCGAAAAAACATGGGATCGGCTTGAGTCCTTCGACCCATAATTCTGGTGTTCTTGGGTTTCCGGGTGACCGGTCTGTCCTTCTCGATGCGCTTGCCCATCAAGGAAAGCCCCAGAAGTTCGTGAACATAATAAGCGCTTTGTGTCCCCAGACTTCCAGATGTGTGAGTATACGACGAGCTCTCCGAAAGCTTCCGTATACAAAGCCGTGTCTGTCAGGGATGTCCACTTTCTCCATTCCTATTTAATTTCGTGATCGATGAAATCATGAGACGAACACTGGAAAGCATCTAAAACCCTGGTGTTCAAATAGCCAGTGAGGAAACCATTGTCGATCTGGAATAGGCAGACGATTTCGTTATCGTCTTCAGAGAGAAGGCGTAAGTGTTTTTTTGGATGAGTTGACCAAATTCACACCGTCCATTAGTATGTAGTTCGCGCCCACAAAGTGTAAGGTCAAGCTCGTGGACATACGGTCACGGAGCACGCCACTTGCAGTAAGGCCACTCCAGTAAGGCGCTTTCACCCCGGGGCTGAGTTCGACTTCCACACCACGAGCCATTGCGTCAGGATCACCAGAGACCCGAAGGTTGAAGTGTGGGACATCTGAGCTCGTCCTAAGCGGCTCTAGGAGCACGAACGAAGTGGGGTCTTCTATGTGTACCGGAGACACAATAAGGATCGACAGGAATGGAAAGCAAGGTTTCATCAAGAGATGCCTTTTACCCAATTTCACATTAAGTACGGACATTGAAGGTTGCAACGTGGATCCGATCTTTTGAGGTTTGTAAGTGACCTCGTTTTTTTTTCTTAGGAGAAGGAGTAAACGCTAGGGAAATGGCAGATGAGTTGATCGCACTGCGTTGTGCGAAGGGTGTGGAGAGACAGTGGGAGAATCCCGGTGGGCGAAGAGCAGCAAGGTCTAATGATACTTCCCGGTCGCCAGGGCTGTAGAAGGGGTTAATTGAGGTACCCCGCCTTGATCCTGTGACTCAAAAGTTTGGCTCACAAGGCAGTGAGAGGATGTAGGATTTTGTTCGAAGAGTCTGGCCCCAGTCTTTGGCTTAAAAGCCTGAACCGCGTGACAGCGATTGTTAGGGTTTCCTGGAGGGACGCCTGGACTCAATGGTCCAATAGTCTGACTCACTTGACTTCAGATAGCCGGCCTGGCCCGAGAGCGGAGGGAATAAGGCATAATTGTCCCAATCCCAGTGCGGCTGCGGACCACAGGTGCATTTTGAGCAACACCAGACTCTGGTTCTAAAAGTGCTTCGGCCATACTGAATAATACGCCGGTGGTCAGCGTCAACCATTGGGCGATCGGAGTGTGCGGTTTTTCGGGTCGACCTTTTCCAGTCCATCCTCCCTTTATGGAATTCAGCATCACTGCTTCCATAAATATGGACATGCTGGTCGCTTGGGGTAAACGCCTCACTGCTTTCACACACACAGAGGACAGTACCCAGACCGCCTCTTAATACGATTACTCGCAGCATGGGTACTTAAAGTTCTTCATCGGGCTGCTCCCGGTTGGTCTTCCAGAGGTGGCTGAGACTTTTGGGGATTAAGTCACAGTCAGTATAGTGCGCAGAATCATTGAAGCACAGAAGCCCGACCACCACGGCAAGGTGACGGCTTTAGGTCAGGACCGCAGCCAGTGGAGCCGAAACCAAAGACCACAGACAGATACCTGTTTTCCAATTACTTCGAGAGATGGCGCAAGTGATTGGAGCGCGAATTTACTTACTGAAAGGTCTGTGGTTCGAACCGACCTATGCCTCTTGACATTCCCTGTCTATGCTTGGGCAACCTGGCGTATCCCAGCGATTGGAGCGCGAATTTACTTACTGAAAGGTCTGTGGTTCGAACCGACCTATGCCTCTTGACATTCCCTGTCTATGCTTGGGCAACCTGGCAGTATCCCAGCCCTCGTGCTTCCTTCGGGTAGCATGGCAGTTAGGCACCGAAAGGGTATTACGGCTGAACGATTTTTTTACGACTTTATTCCGCACGAATTCGCCCCTTCCGACACCCGTAACAATCCTGGGGTGTCGGTGGTCAAGGACCTGAAGACGCCTCATGTCACCTGTCCGCAGAGGTCACATTTCGCAACCAGACAACAATACGGGCATTTCTGTGGCCTGCTACACGCAACCCTTAGGAACCAGGGATCTTCCTTTTTGATACCGCTCGTGGCTTCCCAGGTTTGGATGGTGACTTCATGATGACCGGGATTGCCATGCTGTCACCGAGGTGGGCGATTGCTCTACCAAGGCGCAGCGGATGTGCTGCAGGCTTGAGTTGGTTGCCGATGAACAAGTGAAATCACACGGTGTATTCGAGTTACGAGTTTCGAAACCGGAGTGACCCGGCTTTGGACTCCAGGCCCATGTACTTATCGACCGGATATGTTCTGCACATCAGGTTTATCGGGCTCACTATCGTAAGCTGCAAAAACACGGACATGTTTTACAACGGTGCTGGCCGGCAAAATTTGATCCGCCGATGATCTGACAAGATACGGTGGGTAGTTACTCATCGGAGGCATCAGGTGATATAGCTGAAACGTGAGTACAATAACGGCAGTGGAATATTCACTGGGGATGTTATGCGTTGAAGGCAGATGCACACGCGCCACTGAGCGCGCGACTGGGTTATGTCGCCAATGTTCTTATCACTGATGTGTACGGTCCTGAGCTCTCCATCCAGAAAATGCAATGACTGCTGTTTCTATGTTCGCTGGCACTGGCTTCCATACATCGCCACCGAGTCATCTGATAATCTACCAATAGTTCCCAGCCTGCGCGTGGTCGCACAAAAAGAACTCTCTGTGGAGATCGGTTGAACATGGACAGCACACCGCCAAACCAGTGCAACCTGTGGAATGTGACCAGTCTGCCTGTCGCAAATGAGTTGTTTCTCGCCAAACCATTCGATGTGTCTCAGCAACACTTATTTGGTATTCACACGCTTTGAAGGACAGAAACGAGGAACCTACGAGTGACCCAATCAGGGTGTCTGTAGCATATACATGTATTCCAGCACCAGTGACCTCAACATATCCATTTTTGTCAAGGCGCAACGACGAACGGTCTCCAGCCAAAATGGTCTTCGTGAAGGACGTTCGTCACTTAGTCGACAAACTTCGTCGGCGCGTTGAGTCCAGACGAGGTTTATCTACGGATCCAAAAGGAAATGTCGCCCACAGAGGCAAAAAATTTCTACCCAGTGTTTCTTCAGTCGCTCGAAGATGACAACCTTCCCTCTACTTTGGAGGAAGCGATTGTCATGTCAGTCTGCAAATTTGGTAACAGACAGCTACAGGCCTATTAGCCTAACCAGCATAACATGCAAAGCGATGGAATGCAATCAGAATTGGGCCATCTTAAATGACTTCAGCATCAACAAACTGATATCTCTAGCACAACATTGATTCCTTCTTAACCGTTTTTGCGTGACAGACATGCTGGTATCCATATTCAGCTTAATAAAAGCTAACAATGAAGGACTCGCATCAGAAGTGACATTTTTCGACTTCTCATGAGCTTTCGATCAAGTCTCACGTGATCCGCTGCTCCACAACCCCTAGTCCTTTTGGAATTAAGGAGAAATTCTTCGCTGAATTTAGGCGTTCCTATAGGATAAAACGTTCCGAGTGAAATTGGATTCGACCTTCTCTTATTTGGCACCGGTCTTCACTAGAGTTCCTGAAGATTTCGCTTTTGAACCATTGCTGTTTTTTATCCACGTTGAAGACATTCAGGGTGCTCTTTCAAGTAGATGTCTACTTTTGCGAACTTGAAATCCTGGATTCCCCAAGCAAGTGACCTTCAAATGGATGTAGACGCTACAAAGCAGTGGTTGCTGGACTAGCACATTTCTCTGAATGACGAAAAGTATCATTCCAAGACTCAACGAACGCCTTTGTCGTTCAGTATTTGAATAGATCAGGGGACATTGCTAGCATAGATAGATTCCAAAAAGGATTTAGGTATATGACTCTTTTAAGACATGTCCTTCTCACTGCCCCATAAAAAATCGGCCCATTGGGCATTCGCCTACCTACTACCGATCCGTCACAATCCTAGCATTACTCGCATGGACCTCCTGATACTTTATGGGGCCTGTCAGACCGCTTCCTGAATAGGCAAATCAAGATCTCTAACCAGGAAGAAAAAAGGGCGTAACCTTGGTAGGGCGTGTCCAACGAGCTACGAAAATGGTTACCTGCCTTAAATCCTTGGACCACGAACTGCGTCCCGCGTGCTCGACCCCTTTCCCCTAGAGTGTCGTCAATTCTGAGGAAACCTTATACTTTCTCGTGCCATGTTTGAGCAGATTTTTTACCGCTGACCAGACTAACTCACGGCGAAGAAATGGTAACGTTTCAAAGCTCGGAGCGCACATCTTTGATGCACAAAAAGTTTTTTAATTTCGGGTAGTTGGGACGTGAGATGACCTTTCTCAGACGGTTGTTCACGATACATCTAGTGCCCAGCTAGCGTTTTCGGTGGAATAAACACTTCAGTTACTCAAGGCGTATCATCTACTCAAGAAAGAAAAACCAATGTACAACGTGTCGTATTTAAAGTGCACGCAACGAAAAATCGTAAACACACGTGCGGCATCCACAATCTGCATTCGGTCAATACAGAGGCGTGACTGGCTGCTGACTCCGCGTTTTTCTACCCAATGGAGCACGTCTTTGCACTGGCCAGGCAAGCGACCCGATATTCCGACCAATCGTGCGTTCCGTAGCAGTAGAAACGAAAGGGGGTTTTGCCGTAAACGTTTTGTCTGTAACATAAGCGCCTGTCTTTTTAGCTGATTTATATGTAAGTGTTGGTGACCTCGGCTCAAGATCTTTTTCATGACCAAACACTGAGTGATTAGACTCCCTTAGCACGTAGTGGCTAGGTTGCTGACTCAAAACAATTAATATATAGCCTAACATAACATAATAATTATTAATTATTATATATTAATACGGAATGCTCTGCCGCTCAGAAAACACCCTATCTCTGGCGGAAACGCTGGTTTTGCTTCCTGGTTAGCAGGTGTCCATGTGTTGGTGCAGAACTTGTCCTGAATCTGTGCAGAGCTTCTGCACTGATGGGGGGTATTTAAGCCGAGGTAGATGGACACATTAAGGAGACACTAAATCTCTTTTATTTCTCTCGCAGTAGTAAAAAACCACAATACACTGCATTTCCATGTCTCTATGTTGTGTAACTCATCAACATATCTAAGTCGTTTTATTTTATTGTCCTGTGCCATTATTCGCAGGGAACCCTGCTTTCTGCTTGTCCTCACATATGGCTAAGTGAGTTTAGTTATTCTATGTTATCCTTTGTGCCTTGTGTCTTCGCCTGCATGAAAATTGTAGACGACGTATTATCACTTCAATTAACTGGCAACAAGCTCAACGTTCGTTTGTATTGCGCACAGAGGCACTTCAAGAACAACGGCATTGAGAAAATTACGTCAGGCTGTTGCAGCAACCGGCTCTTTTGGTAACCCGATAGGTGAACGCGTCCA
Source organism: Opisthorchis viverrini (assembly GCF_000715545.1). Lineage (NCBI taxonomy): Eukaryota > Metazoa > Platyhelminthes > Trematoda > Opisthorchiida > Opisthorchiidae > Opisthorchis > Opisthorchis viverrini. The sequence continues at coordinate 689,814 of NW_008751872.1, forward strand.
CAATGCATTTGGTCGAAACTCAGATGGTAGTATTTGTAGAAGACAGCTCGCCAACAGTGTGCTCCCGTTTCCAACCCCAAGTGAAAGCCAATCCCCATATTTATTCCCCTTGACCAGATGAACTGAACCCTCCTGGTTTTACTGAACCATTTTTATAACTCTTACGGACTTTGGCCGGACATTGTGATTTTTGCGGTTGTTCGCCGTCGATATCTGTTTGGTTGTGACGATACCGATTTTGAGGCGAAGTGATCTGCACTTTATCCTCAGGCTGGTAATTGTACCGCCTTAGTTTTGTAACCCTACGGTATCTGCAGAGGAGAATCCGTTGAGGTTTGTTGAATATGTATACCATTATGTTTGCAATAGTACCGTGATTCCAGAATTCGGATTTCTTGGTCGTTTTCCTGGATTGGCATGCGTGACTCAAACTCAGAAAGCAGATAGCCATGACAGTATTCATAATTAATCAGCTTCGCCGCAACTGACTGCCCCAGGGGATGAACTAGGCTGTGCGTGACAGCTCTGTCTGCCGGCGGTTTCACAATTTTCATTATTAGTGCTTTAGCACAAGAAGGACCTTCGCCCTCTTTCGATTGCTACAGACGACACAGCTTTTTGCTCCCAGATGGCCCAGCGCTAGTCATTGATGTGATCAGTCCGTATGTTTTTCTTACACTTAAATTGCTTTTTAACTGTATGCTTTGTTAACCATTCACATCCGTGCAGGTATATTTTATCGGCTTTTCGTCGGATGGTACAAAGCCTGAACCTAATTTTATCCAGGCAAGCCGTTGTGTTGGACGAAAGCAGGGCCTTTTTGTCTCTTCTGAAGGTTCGACGGACTACGTGCAACGGAATGCCGGTGAGACGTACATCCACCTTGTTCAGAAAGCGGGTTTGCTGCGGCAGCCCAGAGAGATTCATTCTGAAGTTACACTTGTCAGCAATCAAATGGATGTTGATGGTAATCTGGCCTACAGTTACTCGTGTACCCTGGTGTGGCCCGTATTCTCCCGCATAATCTCACTTTTCTCGGTCAGCCTTTCGTCGTTGGAATATACTGCGGTAAGTACAAACCTTATGATGCCCATCAGCTGATGTCTGACACAGTCACTGAGTTGACGGACGTCTTGGCGAACGGTGTCTCCGAATTTACAAAATTCACACCGTCCATCTTGTATGCATTATTTGCGACAGGCTTGCTAGGGCCTTTCTGAAGCAAAGGGACATGCGGGATGTTATGGCTGTGATTATTGCACACGAAGGGGTGTGCACACTGGCACACGAATGACTTTTCCCTCGTTGACAGCTCCCTTACTTCATGACACCAATTTCCGCATCAGAAAGCGAAAAGCACCATACAGGTCCCGGTCCGATGAAGGAGTTGAATTTTCTCATGTTTGACGATTTTCCACCAGCTTTCATGCACAGTATGTCTTGGTTTCATGTGGAAATTCCTCATCCTACTCAGAGCTGTTCCGATTGGCTACAAGGATGGGGTTATTTGTAGTCCTGGAATCTACTCAGTGATAACATTAAGCAACAGAGTGTGGCTCTATGTGCTGATTTCCCCCGAAAATGTCGAGCTGTGGTAAACCTGGATCGGTGGTGGGCATCTGAGCTACGACAGTTACTTCTGTACATATGACCCGCTGTTTTACGGAATATCTTACATCCTGACGTTTACGAATGCTCCATGTATTTTTTTGTAACCACGTTAATAGACTGTTCACCTTTTTTCACAAAACGATGCTTATTTTTTTGGCGTTTCCGAGGTTTCTGTCCCAAAATACACTGCTACTTTTACCCCGAACCATTTAGTCTGCATCCTACACCTGTTTTCTCATTTGTGTAATTTGGCCAAGCTCTAAGGTTGCTTGGATCGTTTTTTCCTGTTTTCCCTATAATAATAATAATAATAGTTATTCCCAA
>NW_008751872.1:697299-700689 GCF_000715545.1 Opisthorchis viverrini
TCCCAGTCCTGGGAAGCCAGCGTGGACGACAAATCTTGTAAAATATCCGGTGGGAGGAGATGAAACTTGGATGGACTCAGGGAAGCCGTTTGGCGATAGCTAGCTACGTTGCAAGAAACGACGCAGTGGTCACTTCCTGGGAAGCGTGGACCAACGTAGCTGTAGCCAAATGGCCGTCGTTGGAGAATATTAGGTCCAAAGTGTGTAGGCCACGAGTGGGACTACGTACAATTTGGGACCAACCCTCCACACCCAGTTGTGCAAGCAGCGGGGTATAACGGGTGGGGCCCGTGGTGGAGGACCAGGAAATGTCCGGCAGGTTAAAGTCACCCAAAAGTAATTTAGACGGGTGAGGAAGGGCATGTGCAGTAGAGATAATGCTGGAAAGATCAGCAATAGAGGCGGGGGAGGGGGCAGGTGGCAGATAGATACAACCTACTAGTACAGGTTGTTTGGTATATTCTATTGATATCCAAATGGTCTCTGGTATCCCTTCCAGAGAAGAATCGTCAAATGGGGTTGCACGAAGTTCTGACTTGGAATAGATGGCACAGCCACCACCCCTTGACTTTTTCCTATCGGAGCGGTGAGTATCATAGCCGGGGATTGATATGGCCGTGTCAGGAGTTTCATCTGTGAGCCATGTTTCAGTCACACAGATTATGCTTGGTCGTGCAACGGCTCCAATTGCCCGGATATTATGGATTTTGGGGAGTAATGAGCGGGCATTGAACAACATTATCGACATGCTCATTGGCGAGCAGACGGTACTAAGTAGGAACTTTGTAACCTCACTTACGGTGGGGTTTAGGACTGGGAGGACTGGGCACCTGGAGGTGGGGTAATATGAAACAGGGTTCGGAGTCTGGGAGAGGGTATTCAATATTGGTGGTAGATGGGTAAATCGTCGTTGAAATAGGTTTGAACCCACGGCAGGAGGTACTGTATCAGGCTCAGTATAGGGTACGGAATGGCTTTGGGAGGAGAGTATGCAGTTGAATGTAGAGTTGTCGGCTGTGTCATCTGAGTCGGCAGGTATGGAGGGAGATAGGATGCAAAAGGGGGTGGCGGCTGTGGAGGGATGGGTGGCCGCCGTAAATGGTATTCAGGCGGGACGAAGGCTGGTGGCTTGGGTAGTGGAAACGGATGAGGGTCGGAGCTGGTCATGGGTCGTTTTGGATACAGGCTTCCAGGCGCGCGGCGTGTATGGCTTGATGTAAGGGTGATGTAAGGGTGAGGCTATATATGGCTTCGGAGGAGGCAGAGGAGGTAGCAGGTGAAGAGTGGGAATTTGTGAATTTTGCACAGGCAGGGGCGTTACAATACCAGGCTTTGATAGTAGGTGCTTGAGACCAAGGGCGCGCTTTGGTGGAAAAGGGCGAAGTGTCATTAGGTCGGGGGGTCTGATGCGAGAGACTGTGTTCCCATCTTCGACTGTAGCACCGGATAGGGGCTGGAAAGATTCTGCGTCCGACATCACAGGGGGGATTTCTTTGGTGCAGTTGATGTCTGAGGAGGCACAGGTGAGTGCCCAAGGGTAGAAGTGGAGGGCTCATGGTCAGGAAAATGAGATGCAGGCCTGGTGACCATTGTGAGGGTCTGTGTGGCTTTCGGCCGCAAGTTGTCGTGACGGTATGGCGGGCTTTGGCGAGGAGCGACTCCAGGATAATGGGGGGCTGTGCTGCAGCTTCGAGTTTTAGAGGATAGGGGGTCAGCCCTGGTATTTGGGGGAGTGGCTGTAATACCGATTGGTTTGGAGCAGGCTGTACTGATGTCGAGTACGGAGGGGTGTTCAACGGAACTGGAGGGGATTTTAAAGGAGGACGGACCAGTTGAAAGGTCCGGTAAGTCATTGGTTGAATCTGGTGTTCTCCGACAGCTATGTGCAGATGTATCACCGGCGATATGACTTTCACAACTTTCCGAGGGGCTGGTTTTATGAGTAGTTTGCGACTGAGTCACATCGGGAGCATTTATTGGTACGGATTGTTGAACAGAATATGGATTTGTTCGATGCTTATCAGTAGTCGGCTGCAGAATTTCGGAGAGTGGGTTTCTTGTGAGCTGTCTTTGTAGTCTGGTACGAGCAGCCCTGACTTTTACGGTCTGAAATGTCTGGGTCGAGGACAGAAGGGCCTGAGATGTTAACAGGCGCCTTGCATCGTCTTCATCTCTAAATTGCACTAGTATTGGGCATCGCAAGGAGGGTTTCGACTTTCGCAACCGCCGGACTGTACAGACTGTGTCATGCATGTTACATGCTGTCAAGATGGCGGCTTTTGTGCGCTCTATCGGGATGCGGTCGGGGGCATTATATAGTAAGACATGTTTACGGCTTTCCATACGCCGAGTAATTTCCGAGGCGAGCATGTCAATAAAGACTGACGCTTTTGCAAGATCTGATGGATCGCATATTGCATCAGGAGTTAGAAGGCAGGCAATTGGTTGCATGATACGATAGGATAACAGTTCATTCTCCATCTTATGCACACGAGCACTGAGACTTGCCAGGTCGGTGTGGAGCTGAGATTCATTTGGTGAAGAGGATGAAAGGCAGCTACCGGGTACGGCAGGAAGGGAAATGTCAGTTAGTACAACTGAGCAGGTAGAATTTAGCTGGGACAATCTATCGACTCGCCTTTGAGGATGATGAGGTTTAGTGTTATGCCTTTTGCCTGCAAGGCGCTTCGTTGGAAGCAATGGGGAGAAGGATGATGGGGAATCAGGGTCTAGCAAGCGTTTAGAGGAAGATGGGATTGGTGGCATTGTTTGCTTCAAATCAGGTAATAGTAAGCCTCAGTGGGATTATGCTAGCAATGCTCTGCTCAGTGTGGCCTAATCAAGCTAGGAAGAGTTTGAGGGGTGGTTAGGTGCGGTCGAAAACGAGATATCTAAAATAGGTAATGCTCTACTATTTACAACACCTGACCTTGAGATTCAAATTCCGGGTGGAATAAGGGATGAATCGGAGCTGGGGCATTTAAAGCATTACATACATGGGCCAAAACCACCTGATGTTCAGTTCTACCGTCGAATGGCCGATGTCGTGTGGGTGGATGCAGTCAAGGGGAAGATATTTTTGGATGATGTGGGTTTGCGACTGGGGCCATCAGACACTACAGGTTTTACACTCACGTGTTGAAATCGGCAGACGTTTTTTTTTCAGTGCTCCGACTTGCAACACACTCACCTGTTTGCATAGTCCATAAAACATCTGGAAATGTGTGAGTTTTTTCTCGTTATACTCCCCTATTTCACATACCCTTATGGACTATTCAGTACCCTGTCCCTGGCGCTCGGCAAATGTATGCAGTTGCTATTTGTAGTATCCACTATTTCATAAAATAAATATACACATTTCCGTTGGTGTCGTGTTATTCATCAAAGCTT